>NW_016828021.1:962540-987016 GCF_001698545.2 Rhinopithecus bieti
TAAAAGAATTGCAAAACAACATAAGGTTTTAATAAAGTTTACAAATTGGTGTTGGGCCACATTCTAAAGCGTCCTGGGCTGCATGTGGCTCGTGGACCCTGGGTTGGACAAGCTCGTTCTGGAACTTTTGGATGCGCATTGAACTTGCGTTATTCCTCATGTAATCGTGTACTCATTTCAGGATTTTATCAAAAGTGTGCATCCAAAACCTTGGGTACCGGGTTGTCTCATTTATTTTAATCACAAAATACTGAAAATGGTAACAAATGCATCTTAATAATAATATTGCTAAGAACATGAAACTACATTCTTTCTTTGTTGCCCAACCTTAGTGTTCTCTGTATGTATCCCACACCATGCCTTTCTCTGTTTTCCTAGATTTATGCTGGAATGAAGGAAATATTCAATTGACTTCTGAAACTATGTTCAAACGTCCCAGCCCCTGACATATTTTAAAAGTATTTTAAAGGCAAAATTATTTAGAAAAACCTGTTGTTGATGACACAATATTCCTAGGTCATTATAGGAAGCAGGAGGTGAGCTGTGTTATCTCATTGGTCTAAATTTCCTATCAAACTGGGCCTCACAGAGTATATATGAATAACAGCAAATGCACTAAGAATGCAGCAGTGTGGCAGACTGGTATTTTCCTCCAGATGACAGCATTAAGTGGATCAACTCAAATAAGGGAGAACTCCATATAACAAGGAGATATGGGGCCCAGTGGTTTTGTGAGCTGTATAGTGTTTCAATAAGACAATTAACAATCAAGGTCAAGACATAGCTTACCCACATCTATCATTCCAGACTAGACCCTTTTACCCTGTTAGCCTATCTATTGTGTTATTAAATTTATCCTAATTGGGCATTCAAAATCCAGTTCCACACCAGTTCAATGAAGTCTATAAAACAACAGAAAATATTCAAAATAGACTATATTAAATATTTTTAAACAGCTTATATAAATCGTTAGAAGCCTTCACTGCTATCTTGGTGATGATTACATCAAGTGTAATAGCTCATCCTAGGATTTGGGATCATCTATATTTGCAAAAGCTATTTTTTCCCAAGCAACTATCATCACCTACAAACATTATATATTTCATCTATACTATACTATATACTATACTACTGTACTATACTATACTATACTACTCCATTGCCTTAAACCTGTTTTATATTCTTCATTTTCTCATGCTACCTGCTATAGCCAGAACATTTCTTTCCACTTAATTTTTTTCTAGCTAAATTCCACGTATCATTGATGACCTCTATCAGCAACTATCTCTTTTATACCCCAATTATGACGAGAACTAATTAGTTGTGAGTTCTTCCTGCTCTGAAACATCATTATTACATGAAATACTTTCTGCTTTGTACTGTAAAGATTCGCACACGTGTTTCATTCTTATATTATATTTGAACCATGTTGACTAGGGATTAACCATTTTTATTCATCCGTATTCCTTTTACCTAGATTTCTGCCTTACACACAATAGGCAGAAGGGTCATTGAGCATAAAATGAATTAATAAATAATAAGTCCTTAATATCAAGATCATGATGAATATTCCAATACTGACAGCTCCACCCATTACACCAAACACAAGTAAAATTTAACCTATAAAGAAGCCCTTCTAGGAAGGTTATATGGATACTGATGCGGGGTCTTTTGTTGTTGAATTTACTTTGTGTTTGTTTATTTTTGCTTTTTGGGGGAATTATTTTGGTAGTACTCCCAACCTGGGAAACATCTAGAGAAAAAAGTCTTACATCATAAGTTAATTTCAGTCAACTATCATGCATTTGTTGAGTGTTAAAGGGTGAAACAATGTATAAGACAAGCCCAAGGAGACAGCACCACACCAGAGAATAATAATATGTAGAAAGGCTGTTTGACACTCAGCTAAACTGGCTGCACGTGAGAAAAGATCATTGCTTCCTTAGTGACATATTTTTTAAGTGAGATGAAGAGTTTTAAATGTGAATTTCCAATTGGACAACAAATTCTCAGTACTACTTAGAAAATGTAGGGGTTACTATAACGACTAATAACGATGTCCATAAACTTTATATTTTTATTATGCATTCTTACACAGAGATAATTTTGATATTACTCACTGAAAAGAGATTTGTAGTATGAAGATCTAGATTGTCTTGGGCAGCTAATCTTCACTGGTAATTGTACAAATTGTCACTGAGGTATTAGTTCTGATTCTGCCCTTAATTTTTATTCTCAAGCTAAGGATTCAAACTCCATTTTAGAAGAAGATGCCTGTTGGTCAAGGGAACTAGCAGGTCCATACATACTATCCTGTCTTTGGCTTATCAACATTTAGAAAATAGCTGCTCTTTATTTAATCTCCTTAGTGCCTGGTTATCCAAATACTTTACTATTTAACTGGCTCATGTAGCCAATTTTTCAAATCATTGCAATTGTATTTGACTTTTAATTTAGAAGTTTAAGGTTTCCAAAAATATTTTTTGAATAAAAGTCTCTTTTAAAAAATGTGAATACAATTTTAGCTTGTCTATCAAAATAAATAACTTTATCTGAATAAAGCATGAGAGTGAGAAGATTTTCATCTATTCATTCTTCCTTCCTCTCTTATTCCTTTCCCCATCCAAACCAGTCATCGAGTTAAGACCCCGGTAATTTATGCAATATGAGTTAAAAACGGTTACATTTCTCTCAAGCAAATAAATTAACAGACATGAACAGTGCTTATTTAGGGCACATGCTATGACAGAGTCATAGAGTGGGCATTATAGGACAAGCAGTTAAGTAAATATTCTTCTTCACTATGTTTCAATTTTCAAGAAGGAAATTGGGTTTGTCTTTCAGCTGTATATCAGACTGAACAATTCTGTACCTAACCAGTATAATTGGTACTTTTATTGGATTTTATGTGTAATAGACACATAGTTTAGTAAGATAAATTATCCTAAACTGAAATTATGGTAAAAAGTTTACTAAGTGCCTTATCATACTGAAGAATTATCTAGCAAACTTGTTTACAGAACACTGATTTTCTAGAGAAATGCATATTTTTTCTTATTCATCACTGAATAGAACTGAGGTTCTCCAAAGATAAATGTCAGCTTATAGAAGACTAATACATTACAAAAGATTTTTTTTTTTCTGATAGAGATGTTAATGGTTCTAGCCAACAGAAATGATGGCTCAATTACAGATTTATTGCCTATAGGACATTATTAGCCATTTTTGTATCTAACTGAAGTAATCTTATCTCAACATTCTTTCATTCATTGATCATAAACAATATTCTCTCATTTTATTTTTTAAACCAGCTCTAGTATCCTGCTAGTTTCCTCGTGAATAGGTTAAATAAATCTTTGATATATGCTCACTTTATATTTGTACAAGAATCTTTTTTTTTAACATTCTGAAATTTAGACTTGAGAGTGCACTGTAAAAGAGTTGTTTAGTAAAATAAGTTTACTGTTCTTTGCTCACAAAATACATCTGTTTACTGTTCTTTACTCACTATTTTCTATCTTTGGCATTATGAAAATTGTAATTTTAAAAAAGAAGTTAAGAATGTTAAAATTGAAAGGTAATTTGAAACAAAATCAAATTTTACTTGAGGCACTTCTATGAACCATTTTATAGCATTTTCATCTGCAGGAAAGGTAGGCAGTTATAGCATACGTTGTAGCATACATAGGAACATCACAATACAATAATTACAATTGCTAGCAGAGAAATCTCACTAAAATTAAAAAAATGCTGTATTTTCAAATGGCATGTTATAACAAATTACATCCCATTAATGTTATATTTTAAGAAATGGCTGTAGTTATACTTTCCAGTTAAATAATGTGTGTGTAATGCTGAAGAATATATACGAAATAAATGACGACATTAGGAATGAAGGTAACTGGGAGAATGGTGGGAAAAGAGGTGAGAAAAAAGAATAAAATATGATGGAAGAAGAAGCAGAAATAAACAACCTGAAGGAGAAGGAGAATAGCCCTTTTTACATGTATCAACCTAATTTATTTGCAGTAGAAAAGAGAAGTCAGGAAATCTTTCATATTGATTTCTTTTTTTTTTTTTAGCAGCTTAAATTACTAACATATTATTAAGAATAAATGCAGGAAAACTTTTCTCAAGCATCCCAAATCATCAATCTTTCTTCCTTCAGTAGTTCATGTACTCAGACTGTCCATTGGCCAGACATATTTTTCTCTGTGGAATCACAGCAGATCTGTCTTTCTGTGCACAGTGACCTAGGCACTAGATCTTTCTCAGTGATCTCTACAGGATCCAGCTATAACTTCCCTATGGCCCATTCACTTTAACCCTTATTTTCATTGAAAATAATTAGGTAATTCGAGAAACTATTTTGTGCCTCATTCATCTAAGTTTCTTATAAGAAGCAATATGGGTCTGCCAAAAGTCACCTCTCAGAAGCAAAATGCCTTATATATAATTCAAAAATTTGAAAACTAATTTTTAGACACTTTGGCAAATCAAGAAAATCATTTTGTTCAGATGAATCCGTCTGTCAATATGCCTTCAAGAGTTTGCAATTGACTCATCAAATGGAACCAGTTCTTATTAAGAGGCCCTGAGAAAAAGTAGTTTGTATGGATTTATGATAATCCAAACATATACTTTATAGTATGTTTTTAATTCTTGCTATTTTATAGATTTTCTACAGCCGACTCTATCATGAACAAGAGGGGAGATCTGAATATAGGAATATCAGATTCCTTAAATCCATGTAATTCTTTGCTGTTTGAGATTTCCTGTCATGCTAAATACAAGAGCACATCCGGCTTGAACTCAGAAGAAGAACAAAGATACTTGCTTTTCACCAATGACAGTTAGACAAGCAATCAGATACTAGATTAACAGACTGACAGTGCTCACTGGTTTTCCTTGCTTTCATTACTTGTGAGAGCTAGCTAAATTCTGCTCAAATTAGCACTGATGTGTCAGAAAGTTTTTGAAAAGTCACACAGCTTTCAATCTCCTAGAACTCAAATAGAAAATTATCAAATTTCTGATGTTCTCAAGGGGTGAGCACAGTGCTCAAGGAATGAAAATTAGGTAAGTACTTTTAAAGTATTCAGTTAAAGTAGAGATTTTGCCACACGATATACTTCATAATAGTATCTATTGCTACTTCACAGAAGTGACAATTACTTTGCCTGTCATTCCTAAGAAGGAAGAAATTGAGAGCAAGTATAGTACCTTCTCAGTTCTTACTGTAGACACTACATCCTGGGAGCCATATGCCAATGTGTAGGATATATTAGAGACGGAATATAAGTTTGATTGTGATGAATGTGAACAGAACATGATAGTTTATGATCTATCTAAGACCTCTCTTTTAAAATATTTCTGGTGTGTTTTTACCCTTCTTAAATTCAAAAGAAAACAGCATTTAAAAAACTGACATGTGTGAAGTTTACATATTTGTACAACAGCAGTTCAATGACTCGATCCCATTATATCCTCAAAAATGTATAAATAATCAAGAATTGTTACCACCTGCTCATTACCACAGCATCACCAAGGTTCTCTGTTATGAATAAGCCATGGGATTATATTGTCACTATTCCCATTCACTAAAGTAAATGAGTCTTTAGACGTTATAGGGCATGGTGTTTTTAAATGGTAATTAAAAAAAAAAAAAACAGAAGTCACTTTTTTGGATGATGCCAGCATTTTGGCTATAGAATAAAAAATGATTATCTGCTATATTTGAAGCCAAAACAATACAATATAATTAAAAATAAGAAATGTCAGAAAAGTGCTAAGAACTTTGTATTATCACAGTTCCCCAGTAACCCTACTCAGTCCATTTTACCAATGAGATCCAGAAGTTGGAGCAGTGTGCCCAGAGCCACTTCAAGAGCTCATGCATCCTTCTCCTTTAAATCCAATATATGGCTTGAATCAGACAAACTAAACAACTAGCCATTGATTTATCTTTTGTTTCCTAAACTGCCTAAAAAGTATATACTCTGAGGGAAAAAAGAAAAAAAATCCACCCTGTCAAAAGCATCCATAAACATTCATTTAGTACAATTAAAGTTAACATTTGCTGAAGTAATTTAAGAAATTAATTCCTTAGTGTTTACAAATAACTTTTATATGACATTTTATAATAAGGCTTCTTTTTCCATTTGGCATTAATAATCTTAATATTCTGTATTAATTTGTCAGGCATCTCAATTAGAGCAGTCAACAAAAGAGAATAACATATTAGCATGTGTTTCTTAATGCTGTAGACAAAGAGCTGAAGAATCTCCAGGGGCTGATTAACTATGAGTATGTATCATGGATGGCCTCTTCTTTACTTTTTTGTTTCCTGTTGGCAAGATTTGAGGCCTTTCGCTCCTGATTAACTGCCTTTCCACCAAACACTGGCAGGGGAACTTAATATGCTGTTAAATCAATCCACTTGGTTTGGCGTGTTGGCAGTTTGGTTGGGTAGGAGGTGTTGGTGAGCAAAGCAGGCTTTCAGAACCTTATGTTAAACCAAAGAGAAAATATTAAATATTTGGATTATTGGATCTTATGTAAGTTTTTTTAATCCATGCTGTGTTCTCTACTTTGAATTAAATAAATAATTATTTACTTTCATTGCTGGGAAGTTAGTCTATTTATTTATTGTTGGATGATATGCTAAAAGTTTCCATGGTTACTGATAAAATGTAAGATATTACACCAGTGGATAAAAGGTAGAGCATCATAAACCACACTCATAGAACAAACCAATGTATTACAAATTACTAGGTGTTATTTTAGAAAAGCAAACATGCACTATAACAATATATGTCTTAATTATAAAAAAAATAAAAAATTCAAATGACACAGGGTTTGTTATGTTATATTCCTGAAATTTAATTCCTGCTGGGAAAATACATTTGTTTGGGAATACAGAATAATTAACATTAAAATGAGCATAGATAGCATACAGATTGCTTTGGTGAATTCATTCAATGATATCTAATGCCTGAGTGCTAGAAAAACATCACTGGAAGTCTCCTTGTGGAGCGGCATTGTTACAGCTCTGATCTCATGCCACGAACATCCCTTTTTCCATTTCATAACTCATTGTGCTTTTAATATAGACAGATTAGCTAATGTGCATTCATATTTTTACCGTGCATCTTTCGTTAACTTGTCCACAACTTCATATAAACACAAAGCATATTGGAAGAGAGCAACAATTAGATTTCTGTTCTCAGCTCTTAGCACTGTATTCGGATCATGGTAGACACTGGGTCTACCAATATTTCTCTTATTCCAAAGAGGAATAAGACAGGATTCCTCCTTCAAGAACCTCAAATTGTACTGGAGAAATATAGATAGAGTTAAATAGTAAGAAAATACTTCATTATATATCACAAGGCAATGATGATTACTTTCTGAATAAATTATGCTAAGAACACGTGCTCTAAGTATTCAGAGGGGATAGACGGACATGGATGAAGTATCATAGCAATGTTCCATGAAGAGGCAGAAAGAGAACTAGATCCTGAAGATAGGATCATCTTCAGGAAGAAAAGGCAACGAGGAGGAGGAAAATAATTTTAGATGGAATAACAGCTGGTATCAAAGTGTTTACATGAAGACTGAGTGTTTGGGGACAGTATATTTCATGAGGTTGGCTGAAAGGGATGCTTAATGTAAGAAAAATATACTAAATAAAATATTGATATTTTACTGAGGAAATCACTTAGCACAAAGCTAAAAGTTTAGTTCTCATTCCAAAGACACATGAAAGTTTTAATATTTCCCTCACTTCCCTCCAGGTCTAGCACACCCCTCGATATTTAGACCACCACAACTGCCAACCATATTCCAAGGACATCTCTCAGTGACTAGCAAAATGGCTGACCCGTTCTGTTAAAATTACCTTGATCTATTTGAGTCCATTCATAAATAGGACGAATGACTCAGAAAATTAATCTTAATCATTCTATGACATACTTGCTATCATATAATTAACATTTAATAAACTATTACTCAAGAAAAGACATTGAATTATTTTTCTATACATATTTGGATTACGCTTGTTTGTCATTTTTGGGGGTCAAAATGGCTTTAAAAGAGCTCTGTAAAATGTTGATCCATTAATTTGATTTTTATCATCTATCTAGTAGATCACAAAAGGCCTCAGTATTTATTTATTTATCTACATAGTTTTGGGCAGGATTGGATAACTCTCACTTGCTCCTCTCTTTTTATTTCTAAGTTAGTTTTATATCCAAATCAAAACATTAATCTAATTACAAATTATGTTTTTAAAAACTTTGGCATGAAAACTCCTCAAAGATATTTTCAAAGCCTAAATTAGTTTCATTGATTCTTGACTAGCCTCAAATATCACAATTCTCAAGTTTCATACTGATCAACTTTTAAATTTTATATAGAATTAAAACTCTCTAAAATTAATTTGTCATTTACTTTCAAGTTGTGACCACAATTACAATTACTATTTAGGTTCAATTTCAAATTAAAATTTACTCCTTAATATTAGTACATTTTCGAAAGTACTACTTCATCTTCCCAATTACTTTCTGATTTTCTCTTTTCAGACAATTTTAAACTTACAGCAAAATTTTAAGAATACTATGAAGAACATTTTATTCCTTCTGAATCACTTAAAAGTAAGGTGCTGGCTGACTTTTCATCATCCCCAATATTTTACTCTGGAATTTCTACAAACAAGAATATGCTGTTATATAACCATGACAAACCTTAGAATGAGGACTTTTACATCTATTACTACTATCTAATGCACAAATCTTATTTAGAGTTCCTCAATTATGGCACCCCCTTTTTTTTTTTGTAATATTGGAGCAGAAAATGGGTGACTCCTTCCCACCCCTTAATCATAAATGTCATGACTGACATTCGTATAACAAAACACAGATTAACAAGAGAAAGGCATAGCAAATATAATTCATTATGGTTTTACATAACATGGGAGCCCTTAGGATGAAGAATTAAGGAAATAGAAAAAAAACTATCCATTTTTATGCTTACGTTCAATGAAGAATGGACAGGCATGTAGAACTGTGATTAGACAAAAGGATTTGATCTAATTCTAGTAGGCCCAGGTGGGGAAACCCAGCCAGGCTTATCTGGATTCTTCTTGGCCTCTCTATGCAGTGTTCCTTCCTCCTGGGTATGGGGCTGGACCCTTTCTGGAATGGCTGCTATCAAACAAGGCAGGTCAGAGTCTTTCTCCATGGCCAGCTCTTACCCAGATAAGACAGAACATGACAATAGTATTTTTTAGTTTGCATGGCTGGCTTTGGGAAAAAGGGCTTCTGGTTCCTAAGACCTGCTTTGGGGAGAAGAATTCTAGTTTCCATGGCTTGTCTCAGAGGGAATGAGTGGCACGGAATAGGAGGCCAAAGATAAACTTTGCTTCCAAGGCTGCTTCTGAGGCCTTCACTTTTGAGTATGTTTTGCTGAACCCCAACACCACCAAAAGGATCCAGTTCAGAATCCCACGTCACATTTAGTTTTTATGACTCTTTCAATCTAGAACAGTTGCTTTTCTTTCTGTTACCCTCACAACCTTGATATTTCTCCTTTTTTGTTGTTGTTTGTTTGTTTGTGTGTTTTGTTTTGTTTTGAGATGGTGTCTCACTCTGTTGCCCAGGCTGGAGTGCAGTGGCGCGATCTCGGCTCACTGCAACCCCCGCCTCCCGGGTTCAAGTGATTCTCCTACCTTAGCCTTCCAAGTACCTGGGATTATAGGCACGCACCACCATGTCAAGCTAATTTTTGTATTTTTAGTAGAGTTGGGGTTTCATGATGTTGTCCAGGCTGGTCCTGAACTGCTGACCTCAGGTGACCCACCTGCCTCAGCCTCCCAAAGTGCAGGGAGTACAGGTGTGAGTCACCACACTCAGCCTTGATAAACAAGCCAGTTCTCCCATTGACAATGCATCAATTTGGGTTTGTCTTTAGATTCCTCAGGTTGAAATTCAGGGTAGGCATTTTGGCAGAAATGCACAGAGGTAAAGCTTCCTCAAAAGGGGCAGGATATTAATTTGTTCCATTTGTTGTGATAGTAACTTTGATCACGTGCCAGCTTCTCTACTGTGGAAGTTGCCATTTCTTCCCTTTGCAATTAAGAATTATTTGGGGAGGAAGGTATATTTAGAAGATGTAAATATTCTATTCCCCATGAAATTTTAACCTGCTAGTTTTCTCAGCCAGTACATTTCTCAGCAGAATCGATTATCGCTACAATAATTGCTATATTGTGATTTCGTGATTCCATCATTCCTTCTACACTGACTAGTTGGCACTATTCTACAAGAAAAAGCTTTCTCTTCTCTCCATTTATTTACTCATGTCTTTGTCCATAACCGTATGAACAGAAAGATTCCTATTTTATTCAGTGAGTTATAATAGTATTATTACACCGTTTGTAATGTAATACATGATACTACATAGGGTAGTATCATTACATAGTTTGATGCTTAAGTTGTTCCAGATTTGGCCAATGAGATCCCCTCTAAACTCGCTCCTATGTACTTCTGCCAGGCTACCATTGTCCTTCAGTATGTCCTTACTTTCTGGCACAAATAGATACTTTAGATTCATTTATATGTGTCTTATTTCAGCCCCAAAATTCGCCATTTTTTTCAAGAAGGCAGAATCCATTAATCAAAAATGATACTAAAGAATCAAGATCTAGGCCAGGAATGGTGGCTCATGCCTGTAATCCCAGCACTTTGGGAGGCTGAGGCGAATGGAACACCTGAGATCAGAAGTTCAAGACCAGCCTGGCCAACATGGGGAAACCTTGTCTCTATTAAAAATACAAAAATTAGCTGGGCGTGGTGGCACATGCCTGTAATCCCAGGTACTCGGAAGGCTGAGGTGGGAGGATCGCTTCAACCGAGGTGGAAGTTGCAGTGAGCCCAGATCACGTCACTGCACTCCAGCCTGGTTGATGGAGCAAGACTTTGTCTCAAAAAAAAAAAAAAAAAAAAAGAACCAAGATATAGATGCCTGGTGTGTTCAGTGATACTGGAGCATACTGGAGCATTGTTGCTCCTAGGCTTTTCCACTGGGCAGAGCTACATATACATTTACATCAGTATGTATTTTCATATTCATCTATATTCATTAATAATTGTGAAAAGTGTGTAGCTTCTAAAGAATGTGACTGATTTTGTTGAATCATTGTGACAGTCACACTCCAAAATTCAAGCTGATGACTTATGTCTTAAGCTCTAGAGAGAAGGAAGTCTATAGAATTTGCTATTAGTTGAAGCTCTCATTAATGTTGGGAACTAGATTGATAAATATTCTACTAGATGCTGAGCTAAGCTATTCTATATTTTCCCCGTTTAAAAAAACACCTTATTTTTATCTGAAATGATCCATATTTATATGTACATTCTTTCATTCAATTGAATTGCAAATTCAAAATAAACCGCGTGAAAAGTCCACTGGCTACAAATGATACTCTTTTGAAGGGAAGTTATTAATTCAGCACAACTCCAAGGGAAATAAATAACACAGTTCTACAGCCATGGTAAGTGCACATATTAGACTAAGTCTGGCTGAAAAACTGTTGATTGTCAAACTCTCACCATACGGTAACCACCAATTTTGTTAGAAATTACATGGCTTGATTTGTGTTCATCAGTCCTTTTCCCAATTAGATATTACGTTTTTATAAATCTGATGTGTTACAAGCAGAATGGGGAAAAATCAGATGATTATCAGAACATTGACCTCATTGTTTTTGAATTATTCCCACTACTAAATAGCAAGACATACATGTTAGCAAGAGGTGTTACATTTAACAAAATAAAGACAGATAGGTACAGTTGACATGGAAACTTGTGCTACTTATATGTATGTTTGTGTGTGTGTGTTTTCTATATATGCATAATCAAGATCTTTAGAAGGCATTTGTATAATTTTTCTGTTTTTTAATGAAAAGCTTCGGAGTAATATTACCCCAAAACAGCCCACTCGAGCATTAAAAATATTTTGAACTTAAGACAACTGAAAAAAAAAATCCAAACTCCAGAAGACCTCTCTGCCCTCCCCCTATCTAACTGAACACAGAAAACCACCTCTCTTTGTGAAGACCATGTCTCTCTCCTCTTTCTCAATTTTCATATCAGAAAAAGAATCACCACTTTATCACCAGAGACAATAAGGTACAGAGAAAAAGTCCAGACAAATAACCCTTATGAACTAGGCTTATCTACAGTTAGTCTCCCTATGTATTTGCCTTTCCACAATTTGCTAGCTGCAGAGGTTCAAAGTCCTTTTCTTTTGTTTTGTTGTTTATGTATAAAGTTATTTTTTGTCAGAATGCTATATAAGCCTACGTTGTAACCAATCCTTTGAGTCACTTATGACTGTGTACTTATGTGTGTATGCACAATTATGTCTTAATAAACTCCTGTTTTTTTTTTTTTTTTCTTTTGTTAAGTTATCTTTCTTCAGTTTAATTTGCAGGGACCCAACCAATAAACCTAATATGAATAGAGGAAAAATATTTTTTCCAGTTCCCACAATTATAATTTCTTGAGAAATTATAGTAATTTAAAGTGTAAATTTTGAAAAAGAATCACCATAGTAAGCCACCTCTTCTTGAAGTATTGTCAGACAAAGACCATAAAGATTATAGTTCATTCTCTCTTTATATATTAGAAATAATGGCAGAGTTAGAACCAACTGGTTCTCATTATTTTCTGCTCCTCCTTCCTTGAGTAGGTCATTCAATATGCTTATAACCAGAATTAACAAGTCACGGTCTTTCCCTATTGTTACTACAAATGACAGTTTAGAATATTTTGCTAATGGATCCTAAAAAATAATGAATAGAATGTTAGGGGTTGAATAATTGGGTCTATGGAAAATGTAGGGCCACCCCAAATTAGGTGTTTCCTTAGTGGATAATATTGGGTTGATATGCAATAGCGTATTAGACATTTGTCATATTAAATAATTTTAATAAGAAACAGGAAAATGAACTTGTACTTATTTTATCAGAAGTTTAGCTTTTCTTTCCATTGATGATTAGGGAGGGAAGTTCATTTATTTTATTTTGGTATATTTTATTATGTCAGAAGCTATAGACAAAATATGTATTTTTTTTTTTAATTTACTCATTGGAGAGTGAATATGATTTTCTCCTTTGTTGGTGTGACTAAAAATAGTTCTGAAGTACTTACACAACCCACAACCAAGAAACTAGAAATTAAATATGCTCAGAGATTTTAAGATATTTAATTTTATGGAAGCTGAATTTACATTATAAATAATTTATTATAGTTATATTATTGAATTTCATTAGCTTCATCAGATTAATTACAGATACTTTAGTAATTCTAGTCAGATTATAGGAAACCCAGAAAAAAAGGTGGCTTTTTTCTTATTTTTAAAAATTTCATGACAAGTTACTGCATTTGTATGAAGGAAAACGTTAGAGTAGGTAGCTAGATAGACAGGTAGATAGACAAATAGATAGCAGGAAAGGAAGCCCCAGAAGCTCTAAATAGCTTGCACCATTTGGAATCAATACAAAAAGAAAACTTATGCCCTGTTTTTAGAGCAATCAGAACTAACAATAACCACATCTGGGCTTGTGGTTAGGCTTATCTGGCCCTAACTGGGACTTACCTGGCCATAGCAGAAAATCCCTTCAGTAGGGGCTTTCCCCAGTAGCGAGCATGTGCATTTTGACTTGGCTCACTGTAAAGGTCACTTTTTGCTCATTATAATAGTAAAAAACACACCCATGGGTGGGGATTCAAAATCCTCATGAGACATGCGGCATATGTACTAGTGTAGTACACATGTTTTGGGACCTCCCAAATTGTGCTTACTGGTAACACCTCTTAATGCCCATTTATAAATATTCATGTAAAACTCTGATAAAGGAGGTTCCCCAGTGTCAGTCAATGCATCTCATTCTTTTTTTGCTTTTTTTTTAAGACGGAGTCTCGCTCTGTCGCCCAGGCTGGAGTGCAGTGGCCGGATCTCAGCTCACTGCAAGCTCCGCCTCCCGGGTTTACGCCATTCTCCTGCCTCAGCCTCCCGAGTAGCTGGGACTACAGGTACCCGCTGCCACGCCCGGCTAGTTTTTTGGATTTTTTTAGTAGAGACGAGGTTTCACCGTGTTAGCCAGGATGGTCTCGATCTCCTGACCTCGTGATCCGCCCGTCTCAGCCTCCCAAAGTGCTGGGATTACAGGCTTGAGCCACGGCGCCCAGCCAATGCATCTCATTCTTGATCAGCCCACTCTGACTCGGCTTTCGGCGTGTACTTTTTTCTTTAAACAAACATTGCCATTGCTGAACTGTCACTGGGTGTCTCTTAGCTGAATTCTTTCCTCCAAGAAGACAGGCACCAAGGACCCCATACTCCCCGGTAACAAAGGCGTTACAAGGAAACATAGTAAAATGACAGAAGCCTCATGTTCTAACAGTCTAAAAGGAAGATGACTAGAAGTGTATATGAAGATATTTTATACTCATACATTTTCCTTATTATCACAAACTTTAAAACTCAAAATACAGAAAAGATTTAGAGAAAATAAATTTAATTTTTCTTGTGAGAGAGGAAGAATCTTTTTTCTGAATATGCATTTTATGTCATCTATTTAATTCCTATATTTATATTGAAAGGTATCATAATATGCAACCCCAAAATACACCTCTTTAGTATAAGCATCATTTTGAGCTAAAGGCCCCTGAGGAATGGCAGACACCAGAAAAGCTCTAAAAACAGGACATAAATTTTCTTTTTGTAAAATAAATTTACATACATAAAGGAGATTTCTATCTGTAAAAGATATCTCCCTTTCCCATACCAGGCAATGGATAACTCTTAAATCTTATTGACTGAGAAGACACCTACATAAATCTGTGTAACAAACCTCACTAACACAACCCTTGTTTAGTGTACTTCTCCTGGTCACTTTCCTAACTGGTCCCCCCTGCCCAGAAGCCCAAAATGCTTTTTTCTTTTTTGAGCCTAAGATATTATATAAGCCTATATTCTAACTACCCCTTTGGATTACTCATTGCTGGGTGCTCCTATATACATGCATGTGCATGGTGTGCATGTTAATATATTTCCATTTAGTTTTATTTTCTTGTTAATCTGTCTTTTTCCAGTCCAATTTACAGGGCTCCAGCCAGATGAGTAGAGCCATCTCTATGATGAGTAGAAGAAAAAGAATCTAAAATAACTAAAATAAAAAGATTATCACCCCCCTCCTACAATAAGATACATGATACTGTAGGAGACCAGGATATGACACCCCAAAATATGTCTCTTTAGAATAAGGATTACTATGAGCTGATTATTTTGAGACACTGCAGACAATAAGGAAGCTCTGAAAATGAAGTAGAAGTTACTCTTTTTAAAGAGAAACACTTATCTCTAAAGGAATGTTCCATTTGCAAGGGTGGCTTCCTTTCAGTACCCAGAAGGAAAGGATAACTAAATCACCAGAGACTCTGCAAAGAGTCTCTTTGCAGAGAAGGCACTGTTTTAAGTCTGCATAACAGAATTTATCATGGATTACTGTACTTGTCTTGGTCACCTTACCGTCACTGCCCCTGACCCATATCCTTCTTTCTTTGTGTCAGTTGAAGGTGGTATTTAGGCCTAATCTCTAAGCCATTTATTTGACTTACTCATTTCTCTGGGCATCTCCCACGTGTAAATGAGGTATACAAGTTAATAAAGTTTTTTTGCTTTTATCTTCCTCATTTGTCCTTTGTTACAGGGGTCTATTCCAGCTAAGAACTCAGTAGGGTAGAGAAAAAATTATTTTTCCTCCTCTACAATACTTTTATCTAATGTATTTAAAATATTGGTTATTGTGTATGGATCATAAAAAATAACAAGGGTTGCTCTTAGGAATATCTGTGAGATTAAAGAGGAGATAACAATGTTACCAATTACATTATTCCCTTTTTAAAGTTATGAAATATTCCTATTCCCGTGAATAGAAAACCAGAGAGAAAATCCAAAATAACTATGTCACACCTCCCAGATTTAACAAGTATTTGAATCTTACCATATATTTCAGAGCATTTTAAAAAATAAAATGTGACATAGCTTTGAAGCTCTTCCTGATATTTTGATCCTGCCTCCGGAGAGACCAATACTATTTTCAGTTTGGTGGGTGTCTTCCACATCTATGGTTTTCTGATTTTGGAATAAGTCACTGTATTATTTAAATACACATATAACTTTATTTTGTGTTTTAAAACTTTATACATTTAGCACTGTTATGTACTCTCAACAATCTGTTTTTACTTCTCACTCAACAATATATTTTCCAGTATAATTCATGTTATCTAATTCATTCATTTTAACACAAGCACAGCCAGCTAGGTAGCCTTGGAGAAGCTAAATAATTCTGCATGCTTCAATTTCTCATCTATATACTAAAGGAGATAATAAAAGTGTGAGTTGTAGTAATTGGATCAGTATATGTGAATTAAACTAAGATTCTGTTAGTGTAAATATTCTCTTATCAGGAATATTTATCTCTAAATTGAAGTGTTAGATCAATGGATATGAACACTTTCAACTCCTCCATGCAGTGACAAATTATTTGTAAAAGTGATTGTACCAACCTAGACTTTTCAGTAGTATATGAGGGAAAATTTCTCTTCCCCACTTGCCAGTAAATATTTGGTATTCCAGAAATTTATATTTTTACCTATCTAGCCAATACAAAGTGTTATATTTTTGTTTAATTTGCATTTCTAAATTTTCCTATACTTATTGGACATTTGAATTTTTTCTTCTGTTATGATATATTGCTTATTTTTCTACAAGGTCAATTATTTTCTGATTGATTTTTAGAAATTTATATATTCTGAAATAAAGATTTCATTTGTTGTGTAAGTTTCAATTATATTTATCCCAATCTGTGTAATGACTTCATTTTGTTCCTGTGGTTTTCTTGTTATTTTGTTAGTTTTTTTCTTTTTTTTTTTTTTGGTATATGAGTTTTAAGTTTTAATATTATTGAATTCATCAATTTTATTCTTCAATAGCTTTTGTACATCTAACCAAATTTATTTCCTTGCCAAATATCATGGAAATATATTCATATTTTGAAATTATTTTTATTGTATCTAATTAACAAGCAAAAACAAAGTTAAATGATATTTGAAATTTCTGAGACAGGGTCTCACTCTGTCACTCAGGCTAAAATGCAATGGCATAAACATAGCTCACAGTAATTTCTAATTCCTGGGCTTAAGGAGTCTTCCTGCCTCAGTCACTTGAGTAGCTAGGACTACAGATGTGCACCATCATGACTGGTTAATTAAAAAAAAAATTATTTGTAGATAAGTGGGCTCACTATATTGTCCAGGCTGGTCTTGAACTCCTGGCCTCAAATGATCCCTCCACCTCAGCCTCCCGTAGCTCTGGGCTTATAGACATGAGTCACTGCACCCAACCAGTTAAATGGCATTAAACGGCTCCTAAGTAAAGTAGACATTTATTTGCTTTATCCCTCAAAATCACCATTACCCACCATTTACTGTGGCAATCTTGTATATATATATATATCTTTTATATATATCTAAATGATATTCATGTATATCTCTTTGTTGATTTATTAATTTTAAATATTTTCTATTGACTTAAATTTTAGATGAGATTTTAACTCTTACGTTGTTATTTCCTCTCTTCCCCATTTTTTATCATAGCAGTTTAGTTGTCCTGCCTTTTTTTGGTTTAATAATATTAGGTATTTATATTAATATAACTTGGCAAGTATTATTCAAAATTTATCAGCGTAGTGTATATTAATTATGTTTTTTCTAACTTTTTGTTAATAGCTACTTTTTTGTTACTTGCTACTTTTTTTTTTGGTAGGTTTGCCTATTCTTATGTCTTAGTAGTCTCTCATTATAATTACCTACAAGATCAATCACATAATGTAATCTACTTGGCAATCTTACGTGGAGAGCTCAGTTCTTCTATCGGAATTGATTTTGCTCTAGTCATGCTACACAGCTGTCAATATAGGACTTTCATTTTTTGTCAGCCTCAGAATTTAATTTGCCTTTTATTTATGTAGCACTCTCTTTGTGCTCCCTCTAATATCTTCTTCCTTATTTATTTCTTTGTTTGAAAGGACACATAGTCACCCTGGAACTTCTCTTCCTCATAATGCTAGAGATACAACCCTTTTCTGTTAGTGCTTTGGTTTTCTAAATCCTTGTGTTCTTTTGCAGGTTTGCTTTTTTTCTTTTTGAAGGAACATCCTTGCTATGTTCTGAATGTTTGTGTGTCCCAAAATTTATTTGTTGAAATCCTAACCTGCAAGATAATGATACTGGGAAGTGGGGAGTTTATGAGCTGTTAAGGTCCTGAGGAAAGAGCCCTCATGATTAGGATTAGTGCCCTAATGAAGAGACCCAATAGAGCAAGTTAGACTCTTCCACATGTAAGGACACAGCTAGAAGGCACCATCTATGAACCAGAAAGCAAGCCCTCACCAAACACTGAATCTGCTCATACTTTGATCTTTGACTTCTTGACCCCCAGAGCCATGATAAATAAATTTCTGTTACTGATAGTTTATGGCATTTTGTTATAGCAGCCCAAATGGATGCAAATCCTCTAGTAGCTTGCTTGGCATGAAGGTAAAGGGGGTAAATTTTGTGACATTTTGTTTGAGAATATATGTGTTCGTTCTAACAACTCATTAATAATGAGCTCACTACAGAATTCTATACGAGAGATAATCTTTCTTCAGAATTCTATAGGCACGATTGGATTATCTTCTTGCTTCCAGTATTGCTGTTGGAGAGTCCAAAGCCGTTTTGAGTTTTGATCTTTTGTATGTGATGTGTGTTGTGTTTGTTGTTGCTTTGTCCCCACAGGAAGCTGCAGAACCTTCATTTTACACTTGTGGCTCTGAAGTTTCATAATTACATGTCTCCATGTGAGTGTATGTTCGTCCATTTTGCTGGACATTCTCTTTTTATCTTTAATTCAGAAAACACATAACTCACAGTTATAGAAAGTATTCTAAATTATCATATAATAAATGCATCTTTTAAAGTTTCTCTCTGTATAATTTTCATTACTTTAATATTTCTTATCACACTTTATTACCTTACCTGTTATATATATTTCATTGCCTTATGTTGTTTTACTTAAAGGATGATTTCCTTTCTCAACTTTATTTCTCTAAACTTATACTGACTATGTTTTAAAATGTCTCATATTATACTGTTAATTTAACATGTCTTATTTTAATTTTCAAACACTATTTATTATAGCATTTTAAATAATTATTTGGATCTATCTAAAAATATTAATTTTTAAAGCTTTCCTCCCCCTGTATAATTTCTATTTTATTCCAAGTTATTTTTTTCTTATCTTTTGTTTCCTTTTTATTCACTGTTACAGCTTTTTTTTTTTTTTTTTTTTTTTTTTCTAATACCTGGCAAGCTTTGTTAGAGGGGAACCTGGACTTCAGAATCATTATAACTATCCTCATGGGGTGGTAAGATTTCTTGAGTCCTCTGACTAGTGGAATTTGGAAATAAGTCTCAGATTTTATGAATTCATGGCTGGAGATAAAAATTACAGCATCGTTTAGAAGGCATTTGTGTTGGAAAGACTTACAGAATTTAAAAATCGAAGAAAGTGCCCAGCATCAAGCCTTCTTTATAGGTAAGCCACAATTATGATTTTCTACCTATTCAAATCTATGATGATTTCTTTAAACCAATATTTATTACCTTGGATAAATTCACATTTAATTGTTTTACTTATCCATAAAATAATTAAAAGATGTGTATCTGTTTTAAGTGTTCCATTTAAAGACACCCAGTGGAAAAAGGACATTAAAAATAGTCAAACCTGAGGAGGGCAGAGCAAGATTGTGGATTAAGACTCTCCAGTGATCACCCATCTGAAGAAACATCAATTTCAACAACTATCCACAAGTAAAAATATCTTCACAAGAGCTAAGAAAACCAGGTCAGTGGTCACTGTACTTTGTTATAGCACAATATTTAGAAAACACACACCAAAAAAGGTAGAACGGACATGTTTGCATTACCCATGTTACCCAACCTCCAACCCCAGGTAGCATAGAGCAGAGAGAAACACTGTTCACTTGGGAGAAAGAGAGGCAGGCAATCATAGAACTTTGCCTTGGACCCAAATACCAGGCCCACCACAGTAAAAGCCAGCATTAGGTAGACCTCCATGATTTCTGACTTCAGCCTGGTATCTATAGCCTGATCCTTTAGATCCACCATCGTGCAAGATAGGAACCCACAGACCCTGGAAAAACAACTCAAATTCTGGTTCACATTACTACTGGCCAACTATAGCAGCCTTGGATTCTAAATAACCCACTACAACACGCAGACCTCAGAGGTCATGGGATTTAGACACGACCCACTGCTGTATTAGCCTCAGCAACTATAGGCTTCAAGTGCACCCTAGCACTGCACTAATTACAGAAGTCATGGCATTTTAGCCATGCATTGTGGCAGGCTCTGTATCCATAAAATTCTGACCAGTCACTATATCAGCCATAGTGGTTCAGGACATAGGGCACCCCTAATACTGCAATGGCTGCAGTGGTCACAGGCTTAAGGATCACAGCAGATGGACCATCCGTAATCTCTAGACAGGCTTAATAATGAAGGAAATTCATAGACAAAGACAGACTGAAAAGACTGGAATAAGTACCTACTTCTACAGTATGCAGACATCAGTATATGACCAAAAAAAAAAATCAGGAACAATCAGGAAAACATGAAGTCACCAAATGGACGAAATAAATTGGCAACAGCTAAAACTAAAAAGATGGAGATGTATGAAAAATGCCTCACAGTGAAGTAAAAATAACTGTTTTAAGGAAGCTCAACAAATGTCAAAAAAATACAGAAAAACAACTGAAAAAAAATGAAGAAAACATTGTGACTAAGATGAGAAAATAATAGATAAATTGAAATAATAATAATATTAAATCAAACCGAAATCGTAGAGCTGAAAATTACAATGAAGGACATTTTTAAAAACTATAGAGAGTATCAGCAGAAGAACTTAAGTGTAAGAGGATTCTCTAAACTGATAGACAAGTTATTCGAAAATATACAAAGGGAAAAAAGGAAATAAAAATAAAGAAAATGCAGAAAGCCTACAGGATTTTGGGATAACCTTAAATGAGCAAGTATAATAATCATTGGCATTCAAAAAAAAAAAGCAGTGACAGATAAAGGTAAACTATTATTTTAAAATTGTAGGAGAAAACTTTCCAAACTTGGAGAAACATAGAAATATTTACAGGAAGGTAAAAGGTCTTCATTTGATTTAATTCAAATAAGATTACACTCAAGATATACTGCAACTGTCAAAACAAAGGGAAAAGAGGATTTGGAAAGCAGAAGGAGCAAAGAAGCAAACCACAAATGACAAGAGTTGTAATAAGCCAACAGCAGACTCTGAAGAAAAATCAAACAGGCCGAGAGAGGACAGGATGATATATTCAAAGTGCTGGGGGAAAAAACTGTCAACAAAAAATGCTGTGCCCGGCCAAGCACAGAAATAAGAGAAATAAATAATTTCCCAGACAAACAAAAGCAGAGTGAGTTAGTCACCACCTTACAAGGAATGCTACAGGGAGTTCGTCAAGCTGAACTAAGAGAAAGGACACCAGTGAGTAAAACAAAGATCACTGGAAGTACAAAACTCACTGTAAACGTGAGTATACAAAAATTCAGACTGTTTTAATATTGTAATCATGGTGCATAAATTACATATTTTAATATGACAGTTAAGACACCAAATTATTAAAATAGTAACTAAAATCATCTGTTAATGGATATGCAAATATAAAATGAGGTAAATTGTGACATCAAAAATTCAAACTGTCAGGGGAGAGTAGAGGTAAAATGTAAACATTTTAGCTTTTGCTTTCTTTGCCTTTCTTTTTTTTGCAATCAAAGTTAAGCTGTTATCAGGTTAAAATAACTTGTTACAACTCTAAAATGATTTTCATAAGCCTCATGGTAACGTTAACACAAAAGCCTGTAACAGATACACTACCATAAAAAGCAAAGAATAAAACAATTTTCGTGAAAATGACTTAACCACAAAGGAAAGCAGTGAGAAAGAAAGGAAGAATGAATCTACAAAACAACTAGAAAACAAGTAACCAAAAGAAGTAAGTTCCTAACTATTAATAATAAAAAAAAAATTCTCTAATGAAAAGACACTGAATACCTGAATGAATTAAAAGAAAACACAACTCTATTATATGCTGAAATGCACTACAAGAGACACATTTCACAGGCAAGGACATACATGGACTAAAAATGAGGGAATGGGAACCATTAAAGTACAAGGGTAGGCATAGTTACATCAGGTAAAATAGACTTCAAGCCCAAATCTGTGAAAAGAGACAAAAAGGTCATTATAAAGTAGTCAATTCAGTAAGATAATATAATAATCATAAATATATACACCCAACATAGGACCACCTAAATATATAAAATAAAGATTAACAAAATGCAAGCGACAGACTGAAATACACTAAGAGTAAGCAACTTCAACACCTCACTTTCAGCAATGGATAGTTCATCCAGACAGAAAATCAACATAGAAACATCAGGTTGAAACTGTATTATTGACTAAATGAATATAGCAGGTATACAGGCATATAGAACAAGCCATCCAACAGCTGCAGAATACACATCCTTCTTACTTCCACAGGGAATATTTTCCAGGAGAGATGCTACATTAGATCATCAAACACGTCTCAACAAATTTAAGATTAAAGTCATATCAGGTATCTTTTCAGACCACAATGACATAAAACTAGAAATCAGTAACAGGAGGAAAGCTGGAAAATTCCCAAACACATGGAAATAAAAAGCATGTCCCTGAACAAACAATGGGCCAATGAAAAAATTTAAAAAGGAAATTTTAAATATTCTTCAGACAAATATAAATGGGAACACAACATACTCTGTGGGATATAGCAAAAGTAGTTCTAAGAGAGAAGTTTATAGCAATGAATACCTACATCGGAATATATGAAAAATCTCGAACAACCTAATCTTGTTTCTCAACGAACTACTAAACAAGAAAAAAACCCAAATCTAAAATAAGAACGAAGAGAGGAAATAATAAAGACAGAGCAAAAATAAATACAATAGAGACTATGAAAGCATTAGAAAAGATCAACAAAACTAAGAGTTTTTTGAATTGATAAATGAAGTAGACAAACCATTAGCTAGAGTAAGAAAAAAAGAGAGAATACTCAAGCAAATTCAGAGACAAGTAGACATTACAACCAATGCCACAGGTATACAAAATAGTATAAGAGAACATTATGAACAATTATATTCCAAAAAATTGGATAACCTAGAAGAAATCAATAAATTCTGAACATATACAACTTACCAAGATTGAATTATGAAGAAGTAGAATCTCTGAACAGACCAATATAAGGAGATTAAAAAGAAGTAAAAGTCTCCCATCAGTAAAAGCCCAGGACCTCATGGCTTCACTGCTGAATTCTACCAGACATTTACAGAACTAATACCAATTCTTCTCAAATTTTTCTAAACAATTAAAAAAACAGGAAAAAATACTCTCAAACCCATTATATGAGGCCAGCACTATCCTGATACCATTAAATCTGAACACAAAATTACCAGCCAATATTCCTGATGAACATAGGTTTAAAATCCTTAACAAAATACTAGTAAACCAAATTCAATAGCAAATGGAAAACATCATTCACTGTGATATGTCAGATTCACTTCAGAGATGAAAGGATGGCTTACCATATGTGAATCAATAAATGTGACATATCACACTAACAGAATGGACAACAAAAATAATATTATCATTTCAATAGATGCAGAAGAAACCTTTGATAAAATTTAACATACATTCATCATAAAAACACTCCATGAATTAGGTATAGAACAATACCTCAACATAATAAAGGCCATATATGAAAATTACACAACTAACATATTCAATGGGAAAGATGAAATCTTTTCCCCTGAAATCTAGAAAAAACAAGGACATCCACTGTATTAGTTTGTTTTCACACTGCTGATAAAGATATACCTGAGACTGGGTAATTTATAAAGAAATAGAAGTTTGGCCAGGCATGGTGGCTCACGCCTGTAATCCCAGCACTTTGGGAGGCTGAGGTGGGCGGATCATGAGATCAGGAGATCAAGACCATCCTGGCTAACATGCTGAAACCCTGTCTGTACTAAAAATACAAAAAATCATGCAGGCGTGGTGGTGGGTGCCTATAGTCCCAGCTACTCCAGCGCTGAGGCAGGAGAATGGCGTGAACCCGGGAAGCGGAGCTTGCAGCGAGCCCAGATTGTGCCACTGCACTCTAGCCTGGGCCACAGAGCGAGACTCTGTCTCAAAAAAAAAAAAAAAAAAAAAAAAAGGGG
>NW_016828021.1:987369-1020915 GCF_001698545.2 Rhinopithecus bieti
AAAAAAAAAAAAAAAAAAAAAAAAAAGAGGTTTAATGGACTCACAGTTCCATGTGGCAGGGGAGACCTCACAATCATGGTGGAAGGTAAAAGGCACTTCTTACATGGCGGCAGGCAAGAGACAGAATGAGAGCCAAGTGGCAGGAGTTTCCCCTTATAAAACTATCAGATCTCATGAGACTTACTCACTGCCACGAGAACAGTATGGGGGAAGACCATCTCTATGATTAAATTATCTCCCGACTGGGTCCCTCCCACAACAGGTGAGAACTGTGGAAGCTACAATTCAAGATGAGATTTGGGTGGGGACACAGCCAAACCATATCATCTGCTTTCACCACTTCTATTAACATGGTACTAGAAGTACTAGCCAGAACAATTAGGCAAAAAGGCATTCAAATTAGAAAAAAAAAATTAAATTATCCTTGTTTGCAAGCTGACATGATCTGCTTTATAGAAAACGTTAAAGACTCCACCAAAACTTGTTGGAACTAATAAACAAATGTATTAAAGGTGCGGGATAAAAATTAACACAAAACTCAAAATCAATAGTGTTTCTGTACACTAACAGTAAACTACCTGAAAAAGAAATCAAGAAAATAATGTCCTTTTTAATAAAAAAAACTCCAAAAATTTTAACCAGGGGGGTGAAAGATCTCTACACTGAAAATTATGAAACATTGGTGAAACATATTGAAGAAGACACAAAAAGTAAGATTTTATGTTCATAGATTGAAAGTAGCAATACTGTTAAAATGCCTATACTACTTAAAGTCATCTACAATGCAGTTCAATCCCTATCAACGAACCAATGACATTCTTCAAAAAAAAAAAAAAAAAAACTGTCATAAATTTACTTTTTCACAGGCAACTGATTTCCTACAAAGGCACTAAGACCACAAAATGGGGAAAAAAACAGTCACTTTAATAAATGGTGTTGGATAAATTGGATATACATATGCAGAGAATAAAACTAAATCCTTATTTCTCACCATATATAAAACCAATTAAAAATGGAATAAGCCTTAAATGTAAGACCCAAAACTATAAAGCTACTAAAACAAACAAACAAACAAACACACACAAAAAACAAAAATAACAGGAGAAACCTCCATGACTCCATGACATTGGTTTGGGCAAGGCTTTTTTTAATATGCCCCAAAAGCACAGTCAACAAATGCAAAAAATAGACAAGTGGAATTACCAAAATCTGAAAAGTTTCTGCACAGCAAAGGAGAAAATCAACAGAGAGAAGAAACAGCCTACTGAATGGGAGAAAATGTTTGCAAACTCTACATCTGATAAATTATACATCTGATAAACTATACATCTGATAAATTCATGGAGTGCTTTTATGATAAATGTATGTTAAATTTTTTCAATGTTCAAAATATATAAGAAACTCGAACAACTCAATAGAAAGAATACAAATAACTCAATTAAAAATGGGCAAAGACATTAATACACATTTCCAAAAAGAGGGCTAACAGGCATATAAAAGTGTTCAATGTCATTATTCCTCAGGGAAATGCAAATCAAAACCAAAATGAGATATTATGTCACTCCTGTTAGAATGGCTATTACCAGAAAGTCAAAAGATAGTAAGTGTTGGCAAGCATGTGGAGAAAATAGAAGTTTTACCAACTGTTGATGGATATGTAAATTAGTAGAGACATTATGGAAAATAGTATGAATGTTCCAAAATAAACTAAATGTTGAACTACCACATGATCTAACACTTTTGTTAATGGTATATATCCAAAGGAAATAAAGTCATTATGTTGAAGAGATACTGCACTCATTTTTATTACAGCACCTATTCACAATAGCCAAGATGTGGAGTCACACTAAAAATACCAATGGACGAATGGATTTTTAAAATGTGGTATATATACACAATGGAATACTGTTCAGCCATAAAAATGAAGGAAATTGTGTCATTATCACAACTTGAATCAATCTGGAGGACAGTATGTTTAGTGATATAAGCTAGGCACACAAAGAAAAATATTCACATATCTCAGTCATATGTAGAATCAAAAACAAATGATCTCATAGAAGTAGGGAATAGAATGGTGGTTAACAGAAGCTGGAGTGGTTTGGAGGGAAGAATGTGGAGATGTTGGTCAAACGAAACTTAATTACAGCTAAATATGAGGAGAGATCTATTGTATAGTATGGCAACCATAGATAATAATCAAGTTGAGTTGTATTCATAAAAAACACAGAGAATTGATATTAAGTGTTCTCACCATAAAAAATGATAACTATGTAAAGTAATAAATTTGTTCACCAAAAACATCCACAATGAGAAAAGTTATATTTAACATTAATATATTATCTTAATACTCATAAAGTAACTAGTTTCCATTAATACCCGTATGTGTAAGGGTTTTAAATCACCTCAGATATGTAAAACTGCCATTTTACAACTAAGCACTTGAAATGATCCTACAATCAATAGTTACATTCTTGGGATGGAGGAAAACAGCTGCATGATGTAATGACAAAAAATAAAATAAACCCAAATTGCTTTATGTGAGTCACTCATTTAGCAGAAATAATTTTGCAAATTTGCTGCAAAGTGTATTTCTATTTTTCAGATGATTGTCACTATAAAACTTAAATTGTATATAGCTGGAAAAATTGCTTTCCTAATTATCATAAAATTATTCTTAAGAATTCATCACATCTTTAAAATTACACATTTGAAAAGGAAATGAGAACTTCAACAGTAATGTGCAAAATATGAACAATAACACTTAGCTGTACTTAAAACAATTCACAAAATTCCTTTCTTGAAAAGGAAAATAGAGCGCAGTAGAAAAACTCTGATGGTAAGATTGCTTGCGCTGTGCCTGAGATAAATGCATTAGAAAAGTATTTGTTAAGAAAAAAAATCAAAACCACGCTCCCTTACACTTAATACTAGTAACCTATGTCATTTGTCACTTGTTCTCTTTCACACAGATTGAACTTAAATAAGTTGTTAATTTGATGCTCTATTATGTATTGTTAGTTCCATGAATCATCTACAGAAAGTGAATGTCCCCACCCACTTTGCATTGTCTAAAATGCAATGCCTGATTAGCAATAGAAAATGATAATATTTATTAGGTACAGAGTAGTTCAGCTGCCAGACACCTTCTGGCGTGATTTGGAGCAGTTCAAAGTGGTATTGTTTGAACCTGGAAAATACTAAACACGTTTAAAAACCGTCAAAGGCAAGCCTTTTTTGTTTCATCTAGAATAACTAATTTGCAATGCTCAAGATGGCAGTAGTGCCCATGACAAAATAGTCATATGTAGCATGACTATTTTTTACACCACTTTAATAAGGTATGGCTGACAAACAAAAAGCTCTACACATTTAATATGCACAACTTCATGAATTTGGGGATAACTATACACCTGTAAAATCATCATGACAATCTGTGTAGCACTGTTACAGTAGGTAGCTAACAAGGCATGAGCAGGGCAGGAGAGAGCTCTCCCTACTCTCCACCAGGAATGTCAGGCGAACATCAGGTGATGGACAGGTGGTTGTTAACTGCCTCTCTAAAATAATAATTGGTCACAGCCAGCTCCAGGGAAAAGCAATCTCGCGATAGATAGAAAAAGCCTGAAACTGGCGATGCGCTCAGCAGGAGTTCAGTGAGTGGGCTCAAGCATGAGCATCAAGAAGCAAAATGGCAGAGTTTACTTAGTAGATGACCTTCTAGGTTCATTCAAGTGGTAAGGGAAGAATGCTTCATGTGAGCCTGCATACAAGTCCGGTAAACACACTGCACCTGCTCACCTCCCAAGTGCCAGCAACCCACTGCACATGCAGACAGCCCACCCCAAGGCAAGAATCAGGGCAGAAGAGACCCAAGACCCTAGAAGTATGCCAACCCCAAGTCAAAAGGTCAAATGGGCACTTGCTCTCTCAAGTCACCCGCTTGGCCTTCTTCCAAGTGTATTTTATTTCCTTTCATTCCTTCTCTAAAGCTTTTATGATAAACTTTTACTCATGCTCTACTGCCTCTGTCTCTCCTGCGTTCTGCCTCCTTGGTTGAATTGTTTCTTCGGAGGAGGCTAGAACTGAGGTTACTGTAGACCCATACGGATTCACTGCCAGTAACCGTGTGGCATCTTAAAACATGTATGAGCAGAGAATAGAACAAGAAAACGGATTCACCAGCAATTATAATTCTGGTTATAAACTTGTTACAATGTGAGGAATACATTCCTGGGAAGGAGATAACGTATTAATTTGTTTTAAAATATACTTTCAAATTTCAGAGAGCAAAGTCCTAGCAAGGATTTATTTTAACATTTAATATTTTTGTACAGTTTTGTGTCTAATTATATTTTTTTTTTTTTTTTTTTTTTTTTCTTTTTCTTTTTTTTTTTTTTTTATTAACTTAAGGTTCTAGGGTACATGTGCCATAACGCTGCAGGTTTGTTACATATGTTATGACTTATCGCCATGTTGGTGTGCTGCACCCATCAACTCGTCACACCCATCCAATTCATCATTTTATATCTTGTATAACTCCCCAATGCAAGCCTCCTCCTCCTCCCCATGATAGGGCCCCAGTGCCGTGATGTTCCCTCTTCCCGAGTCCAAGTGATCTCATTGCTTCAGTTCCACCTATGAGTGAGAACATGCCGGGCTGTTTGGTTTTCTGTTCTTGCTGATAGTGCTTCCTCTTTTTATTCGCTTGTTTGCTAAGAATGATCGGTTTTCCAGCTGCATCCATGCCTCCCTACAAGGACGCAAACTCATCCTTTTTTATGGATGCCATAATATTCCATGCGTGTATATGCCTGCCCACATTTTTCTTAATCCAGTCTGTCACAGGATGGACATTTGGTTCGATTTCCACAGTCTTTGCTATTGTGAATATGCCGCCCAAGTTTAAACATACGTGTACATGCTGTCTTTGTTAGTAGAATAATTTATATCCTTGGCGTATATACCAGTAGTGGTGAGGCTGGGTCATATTGGTACATCTATTCTAGCATCCCTTGAGGAATTGCCATACTGTTTTCCATAATGGGCTTGAACTAGCTTTACCCCCCCAAAAAAAAAAAAAAAAAAAATCCCACACAACAGGCTTAAAGTGTTCCTAATTTCTCCACATTCCTCTCCAACACCTGGCTTGGTTTCTCTGACTTCTTAATGATTGCCATTCTAACTTGGTGCTGAGGATGGCTATCTCATTGTGCGTTTTGATTTGCAATGGCGAGTGACGATGAGCATTTTTTATGTTAGATAGCTGGTTCTAGAAAAAAAATCTTAGTATGACTATTTTTCTTCATATTGACACAGCCAGGTATAAAGGGGTTCCCGCAGAAACTCTGATTGGTCCGTGTACGGGGAGAATGAGATGGAGCTGCTGGAGTTCACTCTGTTTGCAGGGGGCAGGAGCCTGGTCTCTCCTGTTCTGGGCTGGAAAGTAGGATTCAATCTGTGAGGCAGGAAACCTGGTAACAGGACTCTGATTTTGCTGAGAGTCCCTGTTCCCCCTTTTTATTAGTTTTCCCCGAAAACCCCCTGCCCTTCTCACCCTTCAAAGTGTCTGTGAGCCTAATTTTTCATGGTTGTGTGACAAGGACCCCGTTTTCAGCTGAACTAAGGAGAAAGTCCTACAACAATATGTATTAAATTTTATAATACTTGACTTGGCAATAGGAAAAGATGTAGCATAAAATGATCATCTTTGTTATCTTTACAATGCTCGTGGGAAGGAGGTATTACTCTAAGATTTTTAAAAAAGTAGTTCCTGTGATTTTTACCTTCTTTAACATGAAAGTATAACAATACACATATAAAAGGATTTCTGTTTCTAAATATGGTTATCTAAAAGATGCTCTGTGCTATTTATGCTACACAGTCATTCCATAGTATTGATTCATAGCAGAAACACTCCAAGGGAGATGTGTGTGTATATAATAGTACCATTTCTCAGTTGGAGTCTTTTGCTTGATGTAACACCAAAACCTTGAAATGAATAGTGTTTGCTGAGTGAGTAAAGGGACAAATATACAGCTATCATCATTCAAGCAGCAACAATACATTTATGCTAAAGCAGTAATTTCTTCTTAGTGAACTCTTATAAAGGCATTCAGCAATGCATAATCACTTATTCTTCATGCCATTCACATTGTTAAGTTCTAAAAACACAAATCACCATAACAACACGGAAGATTTCAAAAAATGATCATGTTGAGTTTTGTTGTTCAACGATCTCAGCATTTTTCTTGATTCATTATGTGCTCAGTTGTTTCCAAGAGCAAAATTGAATAATCTTCACCATTATATTGCACTTTCTTTTTAAAAAGATCTTAGCTAAGTCATCAGAGAGGTTTATGTATGCCCAGAATTTGTAAATCCACTCCTATATTGGTTTTACAATGTATTATTACACAGCAAAAATTTGATGAAAAGAATTCTGTTCATAACTTCTTTCTTATTTAACAACCTTGAAATATTTCATCAGATTTCAAGGTATTCCCCGCTGTGACAGTAATATTCTGATCATGTTAGGGTGGTCTGCATAAATATGTTATCACATGGAGTGGTTCTACAGAATCATTTCTCCTTCTTCCACCTTCATTCTGACCTCTAAATTTAATGATATTGAAGCGCCTATCAGGCGACCTTCCTTTACATTTGAATTAAATTCTCTTGGTATATTATGAACTGATTTCAATCCCAAAATATTTAAAAATTAATGGTACTCTAAATTAAAAGATTGGTACTCAAATACTGTATCTCAAATCTTTCAATCAAATTTCAACATTTCAACTACCATTATTTTTCCTTTCAGATTGGGCTAGATCTAATTTTTTCTTTTTTTTCTTTTTTTTTTTTTTTCCTGAATGCATTTAGTTATTTCTTGAGCCTTTGAACGTTTTTTAAACCTTATTTATGTGTGTTACGCTTTTCTCACCTATTAAACTGAAACTAGTAGGCACTGGAAATTTGCCGATAGGATGCAAGAAAGGAAATAAACAAAAATAGTGGGTGGGGTTTCACATATGAACTAATTCTCGGGGCTATCTATTCCCCCAGAATCCTTTGACTATGGCACGACACTCCAGCTAAACCAAAGTTTCCTTGGCTGTTTTCACCTTGTGTATGATCCCTTCTTAAAACTGTGTGGTGCCTTCAAAAAGTCATTTTCCCTTTGACTGAGTCAATGAGCTTTTCTTATTAATGTCTTAAAATTAAATTATCCCCAGCCACAGACACACAGACCACAAAACATGTGTCAATCAAAATCCAAACAACTTCTAAAAATCACATCAGGGTGACAGAATTCCATCACTCTTCTGATTGAATGGTTTCTCTCTGAAACCAAGCCTGAGGTAAGAAATGTTTAATTATGAACAAGGTTTTCTTTGTGAAAAGTACTTGGAACTCCGGGGAAGAGAAATTAGGGAGAAAAACAAAATCAGCCACCGGATAGTATACACTCATAAATGAAACAAAGCTACAACCAAAACAACTAAGGCTAGGCATCTACTTTTAATGGTAAACGAGGTATAAATTGAGAAAGAAGGTTAAAGGAACTTAAACACAGCTAACACTCCATGTTCTTACAAGGCAGATATACAGTCAGACCTCCATGGCGATACATTTGTTTTTGTAATACATGTGAGAGTCTCAAGTCAGTAGGGCCAAGTTTTGTAAAACATTCTATCCATATGTATACCTCATGGTAAATTGAACGAAGTGTCCTAGCAACTCATTCATTGAATGATTAAGACTCAGGACTCAGCATGGATAATGCCAAAGTTTTCATCTGACCTGAATTAAAATGGATAGACGTTACTCATAAGAACAAGTCCACAGAAGTTCAAATATCATTGTACATTAGATATCTGTAACTATGGCCTCTTGCATATCTTCAACCTCTTTCTTAAAAAAATTTTTTTCTCTACTGGACCTAAGTAAAATTGTAGGTAAATATGGCTTATTGGACATAATATATCTGTAAATATGACCAGATAACTATGTGATATTTGGTTTCAATATAAGCCAAGCAGATTTTTTTTTTTTTTTGGTGGAAAATGTAAAAAATTATCAATGGCACTACAAAAGCAAAACACGTGCTTGGAAGAGTGGGGCAATAACACCTATATTATTCAGACACACAGTGGTTGTTCTTGAATTATAAGCTAAGACACTTATTTTATTCTGTTGCCAATGGAGAGCCAATGACTTACTAAACGGGCTAATTATGGGCTCATGGAAGCATTTCGTGAGGTTGAACAATGTGATGGATAAAGGATGGATTGGATAGATCTGATTAAGGAGGTCAGTTAGGAGGCCCTACTTATTTATACTTGCCTATGTTAGGCGCTATAAACTCCTAGCCTAGAGTGGTGGTTGGGCAGTAAAAGATGAGATTTGCAAATTTAAAATCATGAAGAAAACAAGATCTGATAATGTATAATAGGTTTTTGTGGGTTATTCTGTATGTTTGTGTTAAAGGAGTCTCCAGTGGATACTGTTATGTGCTGACCAGATCTCTTCCTGACTGAAAAACTTATTACCCCTTTTAGCCACATTTATTTGGGTAAAAAAAGTCACTTTGTCCTACATCTACTATCTTTTTCCTGGGACAGCCTGTATCCAATGACTGGCCAAAGTGGAGACAAAAGCCTCAGTCCCATCACTCCAACACAGGCCAACATTGAAGGGACATCCTAGATTTAAAACCCCTAATGAGGTCAGTTCTAGGCTTTGGTAAGAGTACATTGAATCCAAAATTCTATCTCTTCCCAATCCTTCTTTCTTTCTTTCCCACAGGGAGTGATCCCAAGAACACCCCTACATGCTCCTATATGCTAAATCTGCTGCATGCTTCCCTCCATCTCAAACCCAATCAGTAACAGAATCAAAGATGATGCTGAGTTGCCAAGACTGGGGGGAAAAGACAATTGTGATACAAAGCAAACATCTGGCAGACAAGAAGAACAGGTGTGTAAGAAAGAAATATAGAGAAGAAAAATGAAGAGTGGATTTCAGAATGTTAACACTGAGGCGACTGTGCAGTACAAAGTAGAAATGTTCAGCAGGAAGCTGAAAAACACAGGGCTCCGATTTGGGAGCAGGTTCACAACAGACACAGATGTTGTCATTATCCACAAGGAGCAAAGAGCTCAGTTCCTACTTTGAGTATTGCTGTCACTGCCTTTGCTTCTATTATCCTGTGAGGAAATCCAAATAGCCTAAGATCTGTTATATGATTCCTGATAAGATTTCTTTTACACAACATTCTCTTTGGTCTGTGTATTAGTCATGTGTTCAGATGGTCTAACTGAAGATACATATCAGCATCTTGGACAAGTTTTGAGCAGTGTTAAACCATTTCATCAGCTCAAAGATACAACAACTGATCCTTTATAAAGCTTCCAACAAGATAAGAAATACCCCCTACCCAAACAAGTCATTTTCGTGGGGACAATAGAGAATTTAGTGAAACCCTGAATTATATCAAATACAAAGTTTAAGCATTTCAAACGATATCAGGTTATCAGGACTCAACAGATTCTTTGGAAGTGATTAAATGTATTTTTTTCTACCTCTGTGAAGGACAAAACCTATATAGTGGCTAATTATGATCTAAAAATAAGATAGAAAATATATCCATATATATATTAAATACCCTGTTTTTATATTCAATGTGCTTATCAAAAGCCATTTTAACCAGGTTTTCTGAAGATTTTCTTTCTCTGGTATCTTCCCGCTGGTAACTTGAATTGCTAGAATTCAAAAATGTTATATTCCACATTAAAACTTTATTCCATTTTATGTGAGCTAGAATTTTAATCCATGGCCACATTAAAAGACATTCTCAATAGGGAGCTATAACAGCCATCGTGCATCAGAAAGTAAACTCTGAAGAAAATATATTAATTCATTAATTTACTCATTTGCTAAAATATTAATTGAACTAAAAACTAAACCATTCAGAAAGTAAGAGGCCTTTAGCGAGAAAATGGAGGTCTTGGGAATAGAGTTATGGGAATTTGGATAAGAACTAAAACTTATTGAGAACTTTTATGTACCTGTCATTATACTATGCTAGATTCTTTAATGAAAGTTTATCTCATTTCATTTTTATAATCACTCAATTGTTATAGGATGATTACAAAATAGTTATAACCACCTTATTGTTAACCATTGTACTAAACAATAAATTTGAGACCAAAAGAGGTTATGTCTAAATTCATATCATTGTTAAGTAACTCTCCACTTGTCCCTGGTATCTTTCTGTGAATATATACATTTTTCAGTTAGTTATTTAGGCATTAGTAGTACACAAAATACACAAAATGCTTCAACTCATTCCTGTGATAATATCATCACAGTAACTCTACTCCACATCTGTCTTGAAAGACCTGCAAAGAAGACAGAATGAGGCCAGAAAAATCTCTCCATTTTAGATTACTTTGAAGTTTTGCAAATTAATCCATTTTGAATAACAATTAATCCATCCAAATTTTTATTAACATGATTATCATAATCTGCATAATCTCAGAGTGTGAAACGTCTACAGGAATCCTGACATACTTAAGAGTTAAATATTTTCATTTTCATTTATTTGTATTTACCTTTTACTACAAAATTACAGGTGCATTATGCAAGAATAAAAGGAGGGTGCAGTGAGTACTAATTAATGAATTTCTTAATAATAAATGTTTTTAAAATGAAATAATTCAACAATTGTCATCTCAAATGGCCTTTACAAAAAAGGATAATACTTCAAGTATACCTTGAAACATTTTTCACAAGAATTAAGCATTTTGGGGTGTATTTACTAACTCATTCTATATCTAATGTTGGCATCAAAAGAACTATCTAGTATGTAAGTCCTTAGACACTGGTTTTGCTCACCAGCAAGAATGCAGTTTGAATTTATTAAAATTATTGAGCTTTGCCTGTGTTCCAGGTTTCTTGTTAAGAACTTAACAAATATTAGACCTGAGAGAATTTTTCTCCAGATGAGGGTTCTCTGCAGTTTCTTCAGTGAACAAAACAACTTTATTTATATACAATAATTGCTAATCGCCAAATGCTAGTAAAACTGAATCATAAGAATGATCTAGTAAAAAAGAAAAAAAAAACATTTTATTAAAACAGTGGCAGCCTAGAAAAAACAAATAATCCTATCAAAGAGTGGGCTAAGGAGGATAAACAATTCTCAAAGGCGTATAAATGGCCAACAAATATATGAAACAATGCTCAACATGACTAATAATTAGGGAAATGCAAATCAAATGCAAATCAAAACCACAAAGCAATACCACCTTCTCCTGCAAGAATGGCCATAATCAAAAAATCAAAAAATCATAGATGTTGGCGTGGATGGAGTGAAGAGGGAACACTTCTACACTGCTCGTAGGAATGTAAACAAGTACAGCCACTACGGAAAACAGTGAGGAGATTCCTTGAATAATTAAAAGTAGAACTACCATTTGATCCCGCAATTCCACTACTAGGCATCTACCCGGAGGAAAAGAAGTCATTATATGAAAAAGGTACTTGCACACACATGTTTATAGCATCACAATTTGAAATTGCAAAAATATGGAACCAACCCAAATGTCCATCAATCAATGAGTGGATAAAGATACTGCGGTGTGTACATGCGTGTATATATGTGTGTGTGTGTGTATATGTGTGTGTGTGTATATATGTGTGTGGATATATATGTGTGGGGGGGTATATATATAGATAGATCTATCTATCTATCTATCTATCTATCTATCTATCTATCTATCTGATGGAATACTGCTCAGCCATAAAAAGGAATGAATTAATGGCATTCACAGCAACCTGGATGATATTGGAGACTATTCTTCTAAGTGAAGTAACTAGGGAATGAAAAACCAAACATCATATGTTCTCTCTCATAAGTGAGAGCTAAGCTATGAGAATGCAAAGGCATAGAATGACACAATGGACTTCGGGGACTCAGGGAGAAAGAGTGGGAGAGGGGTGAGGGATAAAATACTACAAATTGAGTACAGTGTATACTGCTTGGGTTATGGGTGCACCAAAATCTCACAAATCACCACTAAAGAAGTTACTCATGTAACCAAATACCACCTGTTTCCCAATAACCTATGGAAATAAAAAAAATTAAATTTAAATTTAAAAAATTGCAACTTAAAGTGTTACCAAAATAATTTTTTCTTAAAATATTCCTTTTAATAAAATAATTAAGATTTTAAAATAGATTTTAAATGTTTAAATGTCTTGGAAAAAAAATGTGTGCCAGGGTTTGGACACACTTAACACTTGATATTTGGCCAATGGCACTGTTTAATGGCTTTAATGTTGTCCAGAAGAAATATTAAATATTTAAAATAGAAACTTCTTATTCCTATACCTGGTTTCTTTATTTCAAAGAAAAGGGAGATTACTGGCTGGGTGCGGTGGCTCAGGCCTGTAATCCCAGCATTTTGGGAGGCCAAGGCCGGCGGATCACAAGGTCAGGAGATCGAGACCATCCTGGCTAACATGGTGAAACCCGGTCTCTACTAAAAATACAAAAAAAAAAATTAGCTGGGCGTGGTGGTGCCTGTAGTCCCAGCTACTCAGGAGGCTGAGGCAGGAGAATGGCGTGAACCCGGGAGGCGGAGCTTGCAGTGAGCTGAGATCCGGCCACTGCACTCCAGCGTGGGTGACAGAGTGAGACTCCGTCTCAAAAAAAAAGGGGGGGGGGGAACATTATTTGTGAAAAACTTGTCAACTGTGTTGATGGTTAACTTTACTGAATATGATTGTTTGAATTTTCTTATTAATTAGTTCAAGAATACCCGTTAAGAGTAAATTTAAAAATTCAGTGGCTCACGCCTGTAATCCTAGCACTTTGGGAGGCTGAGGCGGATGGATCACGAGGTCAGGAAATCGAGACCATCCCGGCTAACACGGTGAAATTCCATCTCTGTTAAAAATACAAAAAAAAAAAAATTAGCCGGGCATGGTGGCAGGTGCCTGTAGTCCCAGCTATTTGGAAGGCTGAGGTAGGAGAATGGCGTGAACCCGGGAGGTAGAGCTTGCAGTGAGCCGAGATTGCGCCACTGCACTCTAGCCTGGGCGACAGAGCGAGACTGTCTCAAAAAATAAATAAATAAATAATAAAATAAAATGAAATAAAAAATAAAAATTCAAGCATTTTCCACAAGCGCTTTGTTATGTTTAGGTATTTTGTCAGTGTTGGACATCTCACCATTAATTTTTTTTTTTGATGTAATGAACTAGAGTTCCAGGTCAATGTCCCATACTTACTGCTGGCACTTCTCAGAGTAATTAAGGACTCCTAGGTGTACATTCCCTTGTCATCACTGCTTTTATCCCTCTATGCCTTCAATTAAGAAGATTCATTCTATTATAACTACATAGAACTGACTGAAAACAGTGTGAAAACTTTTGCCTAGGTTAGTGTGTTTTTGTGACAAAAGGTTAATTTCACTAAATGCATTCCATTAGAACTCAGAGAGGGCTATTTCACTTAGATGCTGAAAACATGAATTGAGACTGTCAAATGCAAATTTTCCTAAAATGAAATGCCTACTTAAAAAGAATTGTGCTTGAATTTCAACAGCGTTATGTTTAGCTGACGGCGTGCAAAACTGCCAGACCTCAATACTGATTTATAGCATTTCCACTGCCAGCAAACAGGGACAATGGGAAAACCAGAGGCACCCAAAAAGAAAACGTAATCTTTCCATGAGGAAAAGGATATTAGGGACAGAAATATTGTAAAAATAAACTTAATGAGGATGTGGAGCTATTCCAATGAACCACACCATCGGGAGAAGGGTGAAATCCTTGCTGTGGAGATGCAGCACACCAGGCCCTCTTTCTTCTGTTACCATCTTGTCCTTTCGATGACAGGGCACATTAGCTCTTTAAAATGGCATTGTCTTATAGACATGCCTAAAACTGCAGCCATTTTTCACACCAAGGGAGATTATAAAGTGGAACAAAGAACAAAAAACACAACAGGAGAGAGAAAAAAAATAAAGTGAGAACTAGGAAAGGGAAACAGGTGAAAGCAATGGAGGGAAAAGCAGGTTGACAAATCCTTTTTTTTTGGTGGGATTTTGTTCTTGTTGCCCAGGCTGGATTGCATTGGATTGCATTGGCATGATTTTGGCTCACCACAACCTCAGCTTCCGGGTTCAAGCAATTCTCCTGCCTTAGCCTCCCGAGTAGCTAGGATTATAGGCCCCTGCCACCACGACTGGCTAATTTTTGTACTTTTAGTAGAGACAGGGTTTCACCATGTTGATCAGGCTGGTCTCAAACTCCTGACTGTGTGATCCACCTGCCTCAGCCTCCTAAAGTGCAGGGATTACAGGCGTGAACTACCATGCCCTGCCAGAGAAATTTTTTTTTTTTTTTTTTGAGACAGAGTCTTGATCTGTCGCCCAGGCTGGAGTGCAGTGGGGCGATCTCGGCTCACTGCAAGCTCCGCCTCCCGGGTTCACGCCATTCTCCTGCCTCAGCCTCCCGAGTAGCTGGGACTACAGGCTCCCACCACCACGCCCGGCTAAATTTTTGTATTTTCAGTAGAGATGGGGTTTCACCGTGTTAGCCAGGATGGTCTCGATCTCCTGACCTCGTGATCCGCCCACCTCGGCCTCCCAAAGTGCTGGGATTACAGGCGTGAGCCACCGCGCCTGGCCGAGAAATCTTAAAAAGGCAATGAAAATGATGGAGAGGAAGAACAAGAAGGGAAACAGATCTGGCAAAGAAAGCAAGTGCCGACCTGCAGGCATATGTTTCTAATTGCTCATACATCCTCATTGTATTTGATAAAACACAATGAATATTAACGGAAACATCTTCCAAGTAGGTCTTTTTCACCATGGGTATTTGTAACGTTTCAGGGACAAATATTCTTTATAAATTCTTTGAAGCTGCTAACTAGTTCCTGCACTATGTCAATTGCAAACATATTTTTATTTCCAGCCCTTCTGATGGTTACAAAGAGATTTGCTTTAGAAGACTTGAAAAGTGTGTGCTTTACAAATAGTGCTCCAATGAAGATATCTGTAACAGACAAGAGAATGTAGCACACTTGTTTATCAACTCACCAAATGGAAAAACAATGGAAGCCCTTACCCTTACTATGGATACACCCATACATACTCTGCTTTTCCTGGAAAAAGAAGACTCAAATATAATATGGAAGAGAGTATCACATTTGAATCTTGACGTTTGTGAGGTACCTGTGTGTAGGGATGGGGCAGGGGACGCATCCTGAAGCAACTATTTAGTGCATTAATACTTTTTGCTTCACATCAATAATTGCCTTTTGTTTGTTTTTGTTCTGGTTTTTTGTCTATGCATTCTAAAATGTTGTACCCTTTTTCAAGTACTAATTGCAGAAAGTGTTGAATTTCCTGAGCAGAGGATTAGGGAATATACACTGGCACTCTTCCTCTAGGTAAGAGGGTAAATAAAATTTCAAAGCTAATCAAAAGCATGAAATGAATATATTTTTTCCTAGGCTTCACACTCCCACTTCCATTCAGTAGAATCTTTCAGCAGAAAACACAATTTTAAAAGCCATTTCTAGGAGCTTTTGTTCCAGAAATGATTAATTAATAATTGTAGTCTAGAAAGTTGGCAGAGATGCTTGAAGGTCTTCTCCAACTGTGACAATTTATCAGTCTATTATTTCAAGTAGGTAATTTTCAAACAAAACTAACAGTGTACATTATGTTAACAGTGTACTTTTAATATGTGGTTCAACAATGAATCTGAATTAAGTCATTAGCAGCATATTTTCTAAATCTCTGCTTTTTTTTTTCAATTTTGCAGCTTAGGCAAATAATCCCTGGACGCGTGTAGATAGTAACAAACAGACATCAAATGTATAAATTTAAACAAGATCAAAGAATTGGAAATGGGCATTTATTTTCAATTGCTGTTAATCCAAATGCAGAAGTAGAGCTGTCTTTTCTTCGCCACACCTTTTGACATGTGCAGCGACACATTTTGCGTTTTACTCTGTCATCTGTGATATTGGAAATGAAACGTTGAGTCTGATCAGAAGCATCAAGCATGAAGCCAGGCAGAAGATACATAAGTATCTTATGGTCCATTGCCCTTGGTGATTGAGCTAGTGACATCTAAAAGGAACACGGAGAGGTCTGACACACCACAGCATCTCTCAGCCTCTCAATCGCACACATAGCAACACGTGTTCCTCTGAAGAAATACCCTTCTCCATGTGGTGGCTACTAATTGACTAATTGAGCATCAAGGCCTTCAAAGAGCGCTGAACATGAGCAAGACTGAAAATGTCTCCTCCTTTGAACTGACCTAGGGTAACTTCCTATGGCTTCATTCGTGTAAATAACAAAAACTTCTCAAAAAACACAAAAAATGGGGTGTTAATGTTCATGTTAAAATTTTATAGCACATAACATGATTGTATATATTATATATTTGAAAAAGCTATTTTATAAATTTCCACCCTAAATGAGTATGTAGAATATAATAATTAATGTGTTATAATTTACACAGCTTTTGGGAACATTTTCTAAATTAGTTTTAAATTGTGTTTTCATGTTAACTGCTCTATATACCAGGGGTTACAGCCTATGGGCCAAATCCAGCCCACCACCTGTTTTTGCATGGTCCATTTACATGTTTAAATGGTGAGAGAAAATCAAAGAAAGAATAATGTTATATAATGGAGGAAAATTGTATGAAATTCAAAGTCCAGTGTCAATCAAGAAAGTTCTATTGAAATACATTAACACTCACTGGTTTATGCTTTTGCCCTGTCTCTGTCTACGTCTGCTTTCGTGCTATAATGACAGAATTGAATATTTGTGACAAAGATTACATGCGTTCTACAAATCCTAAATTATTCACTGTCTGGCCCTTTTCAATATAAGGCTTGCTAACTCTTGATTTATATACCATCTTCATCTACTTAATTTGAAATAAAAATCTTTAAAGTAAATCTAATAGTTTTGTTTTAAGCCTTTTCTAGACATGTCTTCCCCTCCAAAATTATTAACTTAATGATTCATGAAAATTCCACTTTTCTGGATCTTTCTTCCCCTGTAACCTCTTCTGAAATAACTTTAAAGTGTTCTAAGCCAGAATACACATTGTTTACCCGATAATAAAACTGAAATATTACTTTGAGATTAAAAAAATGGAAATCAGCATAAATTAGGAATACAGGATTTTAGTTAAGAAATCCATGCTAGGTTTTTAATGGGCTACATATCACACCAAGATACATTCATATACAAGTAGTTCAACTCAATCAGCAGCAGAGTTTGATCTAAGAATGAGGAGAATTTCTGCAAGCTTATTCTGAAAATGAAAACACGTAGCAGCAAAAAGGGTTTATGTTTTTGCTGGGTTAGTAATACACACATACTTGTTTTCTGTTGTTCTCATCTATTTTTCTATTCCAAAATTTACACTAATCAGAAATATCTTTGAAGTACCATAATTTATTTATAAATCTTATTTCTTCTAACAAGTTATAACTCTTTGGGAGCAAACAAAATTACCATGTAGTCCTATATTTTAGAAGATCAATCAATATTTATGAAGTGAAAATGACTTAACTGCACAAATTTCTAAACTATCCCAGAAGATGGGTCACTGCGCATCATTATTTCTGCTTCTCCTTCCATAATATAAATCTATATCCAAGAAATAACTGCATCTACCAACTACATTTTTTGGCTCCTTTGCATAACCATGGGACCTTGTGCCTAGGGAATATAAGTAGAAGCAATGTGTGTAATTTCTAGGCTAAGGGATAGAAAATGCACGTGTGACTTCTCTTGTCTCTTTTCCACACTCAGTAGCTGAATGCAGGGGACTCTGGAACCCTAAAATAGAGTGAGGCCAAAAGAAGGAAGGAACCTAATGATATAATTTTGATGTTTGTCTCCTCAGAATCTCAAGTGGAAATATAATTCCCAGTGTTGGAGGCGGGGCCTGGTGATAGGTGTTTGGATTACAAGGGATCAAGAATAGTTTAGCACAGTTGCCTTGGTGATAGGTTAGTTCATGCTAGATCTGGTTGTTTCAAAGAGCGTGGAACCTTCCACCTTGCTTCCTCTCTTGCCACATGACACATCTGTTTCTCCTTCCCCTTCAGCCATGACTGGAAATGACTTGAGGACATCAGCAGAAACATGTTGGTACCACACCTCCTGCACAGTCTGCAGAGCCAATTAAATCTCGTTTCATTATAAATTACCCAGTGTTGGGTATCCCATTATAGTGACACAAAAACAGACTTCCACACCTGGTCTCTGATTATTATAAGGCTCCCTGCCAACCAAGATCACCTGGACTGTTCTGCTCATCAGAATCAACCTTCCACTGGGTAAACCATTGTCAATCAAGGATTTATGTGTTATAGCAGCTTCAGTTACACTGATACATATAGCTCAGTCCTTACCTGTATTAGTTTTTTCATAGCGTTAATAGTGTTGATTACTTGCCCCCTTCTGAAATTCTGTTTTGCCCTTTGGTTTCTTTACTAGAACTGCATAGGTAACCCCCACAAACATTACTACATCCCCCTGTTCTCCTGATTTCCTATTCATCTTTTCGGCTTTATTTTCATCCTCCTCTGCTTGTTCATATTCTCCAAAAACTCTGTCCTGGGCTCTTTTCTTTTCCTGGACAACATCAATGACTTCAAATCTAATGGAAGAAGCATTACTAACCAACTAGGATATCCACCTGGAAAAAGGTTACATTTATCAGGTTGGTGCAAAAGTGATTGCAGTTTAGCCATTAAAAGTAATGTCAAAGCCACCATTATTTTGCACCAACCTAATATGACTTAGGTTAAACTAAACATTCACAAAACATGTGAAAACATTATACCTTCCTCATCCGATTTATATTTTACTCTCCTCTTTTAAAGTCCTTTTATAAGGAGCCAGTAATATAGAGTTTTCAGCTTACATGGTTATTATTTCTTCCTTTTACAAAGGTACCTGTCTTGGTGCCCTCAAAATATTTAGACAGATTTTACTATACCATTTGCATAATTTGTGGGAACTAGAATTATTTATTCCTTCAACAAACATTTTTTTTAGAACTTATGGCTCAACACTGCTCAGAGTGTTGGAGATACAGGGTTGGAGAGGCCACACTCTGTTTCATGGACCTATTTCAAGTAGAGGAAACCAGATGATAAACACAATAATTACAGAGACAAAGGTTATGAAACCTTACATTGTAATAATGGGAAAACATGGAATGAAATGTAATTGTGGGGCAAGGGTGTTGCTATTTAGTTTGAGTATCGGTAAAGCACTCTCTGTGGAGACGATTTGAGATGAGATCTGGATAATAAGAAGGAGCCAGCCATACAAAGGTCGGAGAGTATTCTAGGAAGAGGGAAACATCAAGTATAAAAGAGACAGCAATCTTTGTAAAAATAGAAGGTGGCCAGTGTGGCTATCATACACAGTATAAGACGAGGCCAGGGAAGTAGAAAGGGAACTGGCTGTGGAAAAGAATTTGGATTTCAGAGGTTTTAAATACACCGGGCAACATTTAGAGCAAAGACAACTGGGAGAACAGAAGAATTAAGGAGACCTTCAAATTGTTACCATTAGCAAAATCATTGGGGGAAAGTGCCTTCATTTCTCAGGTGTTTGGACTCACTTTGCTAAACATGGGACTCAGAATTAATAGGCATTAATGTTTTGTCCAAATGTAGAAAATCAGTAAGATCTTCAGAACTTTCACAGGAGGTATAGCTAAAGCATAAATTAACTTTAGTCAAAATCTCAAACTTTTTTTTTTACATATTTTAAGTTCTAGGGTACATGTGCACAACGTTTGACCCAGCAATCTCAAACTTTTAAAAGTGCTCTGCTGTTTTTTTTTTTTTTTTTTTTTTTTTTTTGGCACCCGAAGTCTGGCTCTGTCGCCCAGGCTGGAGTGGCAGTGGCGCGATCTCGGCTGCACCCGCAGCTCCGCCTCCCGGGTTCACGCGCATTGTCTCCTGCCTGCAGCCTCCCGAGTAGCTGGGGAACTAAGCAGGCCGCCCACGGCACCCAAGGCCCGGCTAATTTTCTTGTATTTTCAGTAAAGAGAGCGGAGGTTTCACCGTGTTAGCCAGATGTCTCCGATCTCCTGACCTCAGTGATCCGCGCCGCCTCGGTCTTCCCAACCAGTGCTGGGATACAGGCGTGAGCTACTATGTCCAGACCAAAAGTGCTTCTGTGTTTTAATTGTGACAAAAATTGTATTCACAGCCTCTTGGCTTTAATCTAGAGTGAGAACTTCAGCCTTTTTTTTGGGGGGGGGGGGATGGAGTCTGGTCTCTGTCGCCCAGGCTGGAGTTGCAGTGGCGCGATCTCGGGGCTCACCGGCCAAGCTCCGCCTGCCGCGGGTGTTAACGCCATTTCCTGGCCTCAGCCGTCCCGAGTAGCTGGGATTACAGGCGCCCACCACCACGCCCGGCTAGTTTTTTTGTATTTTTTAGTAGAGACGGGGTTTCACCGTCTTTGCAAGGATGGTCTGGATCTCCTGACCTCGTGATTCGCCCGTCTCGGCCTCCCAAAGTGCTGGGATTACAGGCTTGAGCCACCGCGCCCGGCCGAACTTCACTTTTTTCACTCATTTTCCCCAAGTGTACTGAGAGCAACTTGAAAGGTTGGACACTTTATTTACTTTGGGATCTTCAGAGATTAACATGTAATACTCATTTCTATTAATAAATATATATTTAGTAAAATAGCAAGAGGATAGTTAAATATACATTTAATATATACATGTTCTTATTGATTATCTAAATGTGGACAACATATTAATGCCTATTCTGTGTCCCGTGTTTAGCAAAGTGAGTTCAAATACCTGAGGAATATATACATTTAACTAGAGAGAGGAAGAGAGAGAACACAATGAGGACTGAAAATCTCCCCTTCTTAAATAGTCTTTTGATAATTATGTTCCCAAGGTTAGACTCACAGTGCCTTAGATATTACTTAGAGGAAACTTTGCAGACCATGTAGTTTAGCATTATTCCAACTCCTGGAAATGTGGTTTTTCTGAACAGGACAGGCTTTCCTGGTGTCATTTGAAAGGGTCCTTTGGTGACACTCAGCCGGTGCCCTCCATGTGCAGCCTGGCACAGCACTGGGTTGAAGACCAGGTCAACTGGCCATAATCTCTGGTTAAACACTGAACCATTCCTGTCACTTGCAGTGAGATGCTGAAATGGCAAACACCTTACAAAACAGATCTGTTTCGATACTGCAAAGGTAATTGAATTTTTAAATAGTCAAATTATCTCAGGTTTTTAAAGAATAGCTTAAACGTCTTAGCTGAAAGGGTAAACTATAAATTAATAGTTTGGTGAACTATAAAGGGCTCCTATCCACAGCTAATAGCCTGGTCTAGGGTATCATTCTACAGGAAGAAACAGCAAGGGAATGTGCTTTTTGCTTCACTGCCTGAAGTCATTTAAGACCTTTTCTACATTTACTCCTATCCTATCTTTTAAAAAATTCCATTTCTTTGCACAGTCTTCAATCCCTTTTTTATTTTTAAGCCCAATGTGTGTGGTACCACACAAGTCATTATAGTGGAGTTTTATTTACTTATCTCTCAGCCATATTAACCCACACAATTTGACAGGATCACTCATTTGAGCTTTTGAAGATCTAAAACTCAGTACAAAGGCATTTCACTTGGAAGTTCACTGATCATTGCAGTTTTCACTTGCTCACCAAAATAAATACATGCATAAATTTAAAAATCTAACATATAGTATCTAAGAGAATGATCACTCATTTGAGCTTTCGAAGATCTAAAATTCAGACAGTGCAAAGGCATTTCACTTGGAAGTTCACTGATAATGGCAGTTTTCACCTGCTCACCAAAATAAATACATACATAAATTAAAAAAATATAAAATATAGTATCTAAGAGAATGTTCCACATCAAATGCCAGTTTTTCAATGCATAGTACTTAAGAGTTTATTAAAACATTTGATATAAGTGAAGTAGTTAATTTACTCTGTCATGATTATGTATTCAACAATTATAGCTTTGGTCTCAATACTGTCTGTTACTATGTTTCACCTTCAAGGTGTTAGTGTTCACACATGGCGAAAAGGGCTAATAGGCCATTAAGGACAGGAGACTCTCCCTGAATCTTCCAAAACCACTCCATGAAGGATCACTCAATAATTATATCGTTTCCTTCTCTACTGGAACAACTGTTTGCATTCTCTTACATCTCTATTCCTCTCCTTCTCTATTTATTCTTATAGGAAGTCCATCTATGCACATGTGATGTCTTTATGAATCATTCATTCTGATTCTGATTCTGTGTGTATATGTGTGTATGTGTGCGTATGTGTATCTATGTTGTGAACACCAAGACAGAAGAATGATTGAAGTATTATTCTTCACTCATTTCTCTCTCTTTGCAAGTTTTACATTGAGTCATAAACAATAGTAGCCTCCTCCCTTTTACATTATTATTTTATGTTTTTTTAATATGTGTTTTCATTTATGTGCTGGCTCTAACTCCCGTGGCCTTTGTTATAACATTGGGGTTCTTTAGGCCTCAGGAGAAGGCCTCAGAAAACAGACTCTCTGCCCTTCTCCTCCCTTCCTTTTATCTGCTCCTTTTTCTCCCCGGGGCAGGAATCTTCCCCGCCTTTCTGTCCTGGAGCTGGCTGTAAATAAATTCTCAGATCTGCTTGTCTGATTGTTTTTCATAGGCTCCCATTCCAGGAGTCCTGCCCCATTCCTAGAAGAGAAGAATACTATACAGAGAGGCCAAGAAGAATCGACAGAAGAGACAGAGCAGACAGGCTTTGTGGGTTTCCCCACCCAGTCTATGAGGACTAGATCATGCCCTTCTTGTGTAATGACATTTCTCCATGCTTCAATCATGCCTGTCCAATGAAGTCTCCATAAAAGGCCCAAGAGGTCAGGGTTCGAAGAGCTTCTGGACAGCTGAAAACGTGGAGATTCCTGGAGGATGGTGTTCTCAAAGAGAGCATGGAAGCTTCATGCCCCGTCCCGCATACGTCACCCTAGACATCTCTTCATCTGCATCCCTTGTCATATCTTTCATAATAAACTGGAAAATGTAAATAATTCTTTCCCTGAGCTCTGTATACCGCTCTAGCAAATTAAATCCAAGGAAGGGGTGGTGGGATCCCCGATTTATAGCTGGTCAGTCAGAAGCACAGGTAAAAGAGCCTGGGGCTTGCAATTGGCATTGGAATGGGAGGGCAGTCCTGTGGGACGGAGCCCTCACCCTGTGGGATCTGAGGCTCTCTCCAGGTAGACAGGGTTGGAATGCAGCTGGGCTGGAGGACACTCAGCTTGTGTCCACTGCAGAACTGATTGCTTGCTTGGTACATGGAGAGAAAGTCCACACACAGACGCCTTCTGTGACCACTGTTGTAGTGTGAAAAGAGAAGGGAAACAGTTTATGTTTTTACCTCACACCTGGCCTCTGTGATATTCTTAGGTTAATTCACCACTTGAATTAACAAATCTCCAATGAACTTGGCACCATATTTCAAATTGTATTTTAAGGGCTCCTGTTTTCAGATTTTCTTTTCCTGGTTATGTCCACAATGATGCCTCAATAATTACGTACTGGTTTCTTAGCTCATCATCATCAGACTTCAAGTGGTTGACTCTATGCCATGAAAGGTTAAGAAATTTAGCTCCCTTACAGGATCATCTGTCTCCCTACCCTTCCCGGGGGTTTGCTAAAAATATCATTTTCATTCCTCTGCTAGTTACCATATGTCTTTAAACACTATTTTTGAACTTCAAGTTCTTAATCCATATGCTCTCTAAAATATCTGAAAAGTCTACCTAGGAAGGTGTATGTCCCCTAATGTATGCTCTGGCACCTCAAAATAAAGCCTTCCTAATTTTGAGAAGGGGAGAGGGAGGAACACATCTCCGATTTCATCTTGAAATCTGTCACCGCTGTTATTGTCTGTGTGTCTAGGGTGGGAGGGGTAAAGTATCTTAGTTTCCCTTACATCTTTCAGTTAAGGGCCCTGATTACAATCCCAAGCTGACTATACTTCACGCCTGCACTCTCAGAATGCAGAGCAGTGATGTGGATTACACGCCTGTGAAATATGAGCCACTGTTTTTTGTTTTTTGTTGTTGTTTGTTTATGTTTTGTTTTGTTTTTTAGACAGAGACTCACTCTGTTGCCTACCCTGGAGTGCAGTGGCGTGATCTCAGCTCACTCGGCTCATCAAGCGATTCTCCTGTCTCAGCCTCCTGAGTATCTGGGATTACAGGTGCACGCCACCACGCACAACTTATTTTGTATTTTTAGTAGAGATGGGATTTCACCATGTTGGCCAGGTAGGTCTCGAACTCCTGACCTCAGGTGACCCATCCACCTCGACCTCCCAAACTGCTTGGATTACAGGCAGGAGCCACTGTGCCTGGCCGTGAGCTACTGTTGTATTCACTCTGGATTCTCTCTCCTTGTGATTTCTTTAGAGTCCATTTTTCAGATATCACCCAAAATATGTACTTCTGTTCTATCCTAAACAAGAGACTTCAAACAACCATTTATTAAAATATTAAACTAATAGAGGTTAATATATGTATACCTGGTGAATAATACTGTCTATTCTTGGTTTATTTTATTATTTATTTATTTATTTTAGATAGAGTTGCTCTCTGTCACCCAGACAATCTCTGTTCACTGCAACCTCCCCCTCCTGGGTTAAAGCGATTCTCATCCAGGTGCTGGGATTACAGGTATTCGCTACCATACGCAGCTAATTTTTGTATTTTTAGTAGAGATGGGATTTCACCATGTTGTCCAGGCTGGTCTCAAACCCCTGAGTTCAAGTTATCCACCCTCCTCAGGCTCCCAAAATGCTGGGATTATAGGTGTTAGCCACTGTGCCCAGCCCTATTCTTGCTTTTAAAGTCTATTCTTTTTTTTTATTTTGCAATTTAAATGTAGCAACATCAATATGCTTTTACTAAAATTAATGTGAAGTCTCTATTCAAATAAGGTTATTAATTTCCAATTTGGAGAGATAACTTTACCTATAAGCCGTCACATACCTAAAAGTATTTTAAGGGCTCCTGTTTTCAGATTTTCTTTTCCTGGTTATGTCCACAATGACAATTTTTTGACTTTACATAACAGAAAATCCAACTCTAAATTTGACATCTATAGATAAAGGTAAATACGTAACCGGCTTTTTTTTTTTTTTTTTTTTTCTGAGACAGACTTTTGCTCTTGTGGCCCACGCTGGAGTGCAATGGCATGATCTCGGCTCACTGCAACCTCCTCTTCCCAAGTTCAAGCGATTCTCCTGCCTCAGCCTCCTGAGTAGCTGAGATTACAGGTACCCTTCACCACGCCCAGCTATTATTTTGTATTTTTAGTAGAGATGGGGTTTCACTATGTTGGCCAGGCTGGTCTTGAATTCCTGACCTCAGGTGATCCACCCACCTTGGCCTCCCAAAGTGCTGGGATTACAGATATGAGTCACCCTGCCCAGCCCAAGTAACTGACTTTTTAGTGATAGCGTGTGATGCTCTCATCCCCTGTCCTCTGTATGTCTTCATCTTCAGCCTAGCACTTTTCAGGGCAACAACATAACTATGATTATTCTGGGTATCATCAGCCCACACACTCCAGCATGTGGTAAAAGTGAGAATCGATCTCCCCCATCCTAAAGCAAAACTTCTGGACTTCACTTTGTTTCGACCTTATGAAGCCCTTGTACACCCATGAATCAAGCGGCATCATGAGAAGAATGCAAATCATGGTAGGACTGGGGCCTGAGTTCAATTCATATTCACGAAGTCATCTTGTGGCAAAGGGAAGAGATTATGATTATTTCTTTTAGAAAAAGGGGGCTCACCTTGGAAATCCAGTTGGAACTAATCACACAGAAACTTCATGAATGATGCCAATTGGGAAGAATATGAGAGGGATACCAGGAAATTAACTAACCATGTTTATGATAACAGGCTACCATTAATATTAACTATAATTTTTATTAAGTTATGAGTGTTCACATATCATGCCTTTTTAGTTAGAAATTAGAGTTTCCATAAAGCATCTCACAGTGGATCTTTGGAATATATCTCATGATAGTATTGATCTAATCATGAATAACCTTAACATAGGTTTATTATCCTAATGGTTTTTAGTTATCCTTAAAAGTCATTATTTCTCCAATGACTTTACATTGCATTTACTATCTCTTGACTAAATAAAATTGCAAAGGAGGTTATGGTACATCTTACAATAATATTGGCTAATAGTACTTTCAATGTGAATGGAACTGTTCCATCTACATCGGCACTATTAGTTGCCACAAACCATGTGTCTCTATTGAGGGCTTGAAATATAACCAGTGTGGGCCAGGCGCGGTGGTTCACGCCTGTAATCTCAGCACTTTGGGAGGCTGAGATGGGTGGATCACCTGAGGTCAGGAGTTCGAGACCAGCCTTGTCAACATGGTGAAATCCCGTCTCTACTAAAAATACAAAAATTGGCTGGGCATGGTGGCACGTGCCTCTAATTCCAGCTACTCAGGAGGCTGAGGCAGGAGAATCACTTGAACCTGGGAGGCAGAGGTTGCGCTGAGCCAGGATCGTGTCATTGCATTCCAGGCTGGGCAACAAGAGCAAAACTCCCTTTAAAAAGAGAGAAAAAAAGGGTAGAGAAATGAAACATAACCAGTGTGACTGAGAAACTGAATTTTTAATTTAATGTGAATTTCTAATTTGAATAACCACATGTGACCAGTTGCTATGGTATTAGACAGGGCAGCATCAAACATTGTGCGTTTACTTCATTAGTGCCTCTGACTGAGGTGTGTTAGTTACAATAACCTCAAAACTGATGAGCCAGGAAAATCAACCAAATCAGTTTTTCTCTCATATTCCAATCCAACATGACTATTTTCAAACACAGTAATAAAGGGTTTTCAAGTATTAAATTCCTTTCAAGGAAGCCTTTTGAATGCTGCAGAACATTTACCTCCAAGCTTCTCTTTATAACTAAACTACAAGATTAAAGGCAGCTAAACAATGACAGAGGCTCTGTGGAATAAATCATCCACAAGGGCAGAAGCAGCGTCAATCTCCAACATTTCTATTTTATATATGAAAAAATGTATTATAGCACTATTGTTTATTTTAAATTATATTACCTGCTTTATACGGTCATTGATGCAGTTTAGGTTCATATGCAGATAATAAATAATTCTTTTGTGTTATGTATTCCATTCTGTTCATATAATATAACATACTTGAAAATTATAAATATTCATTAAAATAAAAAACAAATCTTAAACTTTGAAATTTGAAATTGTGCATTTTGTAAGTACTTCTGAGACATAAGCTTCTTCTGTATTGATTTTAATTTCAAGAATACAATTTTATTTTAAATGAAATACTAGGCTACCTGCATCCATACATAGTATATAATAACATTACTAGAATCTACATTAATACATATTATTAAAATTATTAAAGATTGATAAAATCTTATTTGTTGACTTGATACTTGTGCTTAAATATGCTGTGTGCTAATTCATTTGGTATCTAATTATCTTCAAGGATGATTTTCCCCCTCAACATTACAATGACCATTAATTTTAGCTAGTTATCTAGTCAATCTTCAAGAGACCATTTTAGCAAGTGTACATGTCAAGGCTTTACTCAAGTCGCTAAGAAAATTCAAGTACAGATAGCAGTAAAATAGCATATATGGGAAAATGCACGAAGTCGAACATGTATTAGTCTTAGTATCGAAGTAGATGCATGACATAAATTTCTTAGGATTAAAACAGAGTATTAGATAAGCCATAAATATACTCCTCATTATGGTCTAAATGCAAAATTCATATATTGCAGTTCAAATCTCCATGGTGAGTATAGCAAGTGGGGGTATTAGCAGGTGGGGTTTTTTGGGAAGTGATTAAGTCACGAGGGCAGGCAGAGTTCTCATGAATGGAATGAATGCCTTTTTATAGTAGGCCAGAGAGCGACCCCGCTCCCCTTCTTCCATATGAGGATGCAACGAGGAGTTGGCAATCTGCACCAGAAAAGGACCCTTGCCAGAGAAACCTCTTCAGCAGAACCTGACTACGCTGGCAACCTGAGTTTGGACTTCCCAGCTTCCAGAACTGTGAGAAATTCATTTTTGTTGTTGTTGATAAGCTATCCACCTCTAAGGAATTTTGCCATAGCAACCCAAATAGACTTAGATTTCCCTTATATTTCCCCTGCATTTTTCTCAGATATAGACACTTATTATCCATATCGCTAGTGTTTGAGAACAAATACAGTGCCTTTTTATTTTTTCCTCAAAAGAAAGCCTTTCCAGTTTTAAGTACACAATGGATGTTGAATAAATGCTTTAGGATAAATTAAGCTTTTGTCAGAGGTCAACATTTATTCAGAGTCTTCTTTGTATAATAATATTTCAGGGAAAAAAGACTTCCTTCAATATTAACTTTTATTTCAAGAACATAGTTTTGTTTGAAAGGAAATATATAGGTTACATGCATATGAATATAGTATGTAATAATGTTACTAAAGTCTACATCAATAAAAATTATTAAAGAACAAATAAAATCATATTTTCCAACTGACATCTTTAGGTTATTCAACAATTTGTTACACATAGGTTCATAATGAAGATTAGATGAGGTCCAATGTAAAAAAGTTTAGCAAGGTATCTGACACACAAAACCTGATCACTAAACATTGATCCTCCGTGATCAATAAAGACTTTTTCCCTTCCTTTCACCCAAGCAGCATCAACTACTGTGCACCAACTAGCACATTTCACGTATATTCTACCAAATGCTTCATTTCCTTTTGGGTGCCTGTGCTCCACCTCCAAGTAATCGCAATTTGGGGCTACCATGTTTTGTGTGACCATGGTTTTGTTTTAGTTTGAATTACTCGGAACTTTTTAAAAATTATCTATTAAATACCTCTTTTATACTATTTAGTATATGACAGATTCAGGCTGAACTAGATATTGAGTCCAGATATTGCTGAGGCAAGAGTACAGTAAAGGTTTTTTCTGCTACAGTATGTGGTCTGGTTGATCTGAAGCTCAAACCCTGCTAATGAATAATCAAGCTTCATCTCTTCTTGAGTCCATTTGCATTGTGAATTGGATGCCTGTGGTCGTCATTCCCCATCCTCTGTATATACGTGCTTACACAGGAACCTAAGAATCATTTGTCTGTAGGAGAAATGGCTGGAGCTGAAACCCTCAATGGTAGCTCAAAGATATAAATACTCATCCGGTGGATTGAGCGGCCCTAAATGGAGGCCAGATTGCAGACATTAAAGCAGTTTAAACTGGTGAATCACATTCCACACTAAGGCCTACATCAAAAGAGGCAGCTGGTTCTGGGCACAGTCTGAGCTCTTGGGCACAGTGAATGCTCCCTGGCAGGAGAATTCCGTGTTGTACATGAATTTTCATGTAAGTGTGTGTCTAAGTGGGAAATACTATACAGGCATGGGTGATAACCCTTTGGGCTCAATTTGTGCCTTTCATAAAGCATACACAGATGAGTGGAAAATTTTCCCTGTCATGTCACCAGAATACTTCTTCCTGTTCATCTCTGTGCATGTTACACTAAGACCAGAAGGAGTAAGAGTGAGATTGATAAAACTTAAGGTAGAAGTTGTGTACAGGGGACAATTCCAAATGATTTATGTTTCCATTATTAGACCCAACTAGAGAATGTCAAGGAGCACCACTGTGGAGCTCCTTGGGGAGCAGAAATTATGGTGTCCAGCCACAAAGTTGACATCCACTTCCATTTCACTAACAGAGGTGGAACATGAGAGTCAGAACTGATGCCAAGGGTTACCTCTAAACAATCATAATGATATTTTAGAGGAGATACCTGGAAGATTGAAATTCTTTCTAGTCTAGCATAAGGTTTCTCATAACCATGGTCACATGTATATTCCTGTAAATGACACCTGTTGTACTCAAAAGTATGTGACCCCTCACATACCTGTTTCCATCATGTGTCTAATTCTTAGTCATCATCCCTCTGAATAAAGTTTAGTCAAGCACTACCTAATGGTTTTCTATAGTCTGGACATTTCAGCAGATTCACCTCTCTATAAATCATCATTTTAATTATCTTATTCTATAATTAAAAACTTTTGAGGGTCCTCTTCTATTTCTCACCTAAACTTCAAACATCTTTGCATACAAAACCATCTAACTTCTGCTTCTACCCAACATTTTCAGCCTTTACTCCTATTTAGTACAACAAAATACCCATGTTTAGTTAAGCTACAGTATATGCCATTCCAGAAAAATGCAATTTAATTCACCTTGCCTGAATGCCCTGCAAGAATGTATTGTGCAAAATCCTGAGGGATTTGAAGAAAAACCCGTATGTGAGTTCTGACTCTGTTAATTTGTCCAACGCTGATTCCTAGCATCCTACTCTATAAGACAGTGATATGAATATTTACTCTGCATTTAGAAAGGAACAAAGCAGCCCAAAGGCTGTGACATGGGTGGAAAGAACATGGCTCTCCCAGGTTCCATTACGCTCTCTTCTCTACAGGGCAGTCTCCATCCATCAGGGTACTGCTTGAGAGCTTAGAGTGCCTGCAGTTCTTCCTTAGCTTTAAAAGATTGCAGGCCCGCTCGTCTGTATACATGGACCCCACCTTCCTGCCATTCTTACATGATTCTTATCATGCACCTTCTTCTCTTGTGCATATTCAAGTTTTACTTATTATTTAAGTATTTATGCAGAAGCTTCTTTGGTTTACATCATATGATAAGCTCCAGGAGGGGAGTAGCAGTGTTTTTTATAAATTCATTTCCTAAACGATTCTCAACAGAATGCTCTACTGTAGGGGTTGGTCAACTCTGGCCCCCAGACTACATCTGGCCAGTCACCTGTTTTAGTAAATAACATTTTTTTTTTGAACACCGTCAGCCATGTCTATCTGTTTAGGTATTGTCCATGGCTTCTTTCATGCCACAAGGGCAGATTTGAATACAGAGACAGAAACTGACATCATTTGGCTGACCAATAAAGCCTACAATATTTATATCTGGTCCTTTGCAGAAAGAGTTTGTGAACCCCTGCTGCATATAAAAAGGAGACTCAAGAAATATTTGTTCAAAAATTCAACATTTACCCCAAACTATTTCTACACTCATGGAAAACCATTTCTACATAAATTCTTCCTCTGAGTCCAGTTTCAGGTTTAAGATATCGTAATACTAAAAGGAGGCCATATGCTTGATCTTAATATCAGCTTGTCAGTTTTAGTGATGGAAGATATCCAACACTGCAGTTCACACATTGATCTGTACTTGGTGTTAAGGAGTTGAACACAGTGTACACCTTTGTTTTAGGACTTTACTGTCTTCTATTAAGACATCTGGGAATTTAAATTTAAACAAATCAGTTTTAAAGACAACCTCAAAGAGTACTTAATTACAGGCTATTCTTCTACAGAAACATAAACTTCACTAGTAAGTGACAATGATTAGAAATTTTGCATGTTTTGTAACTTTGCAGAAAATCCTATTATTTTCCAAATGTTCGCTAAGGTTTGGATTTTAATTAAGATCACGGTATTCAAAATAACACCAAGGTGAAGTGATTTTAATTCAGAAATAGTGAGCTAAGCCTATGAAGAAAGTTTCCAATTCTGATTTGGATTACAAATAGGACTTTAATAGATCAAGATGAAATTCATGGATTTTCTCATTTGTTACCTCCACTGCTGGTGATCAGTACATTGAGATGGCTTGTTGTTCAGAGCCCTCTTCCTCAGAGTTTTCTAATCTTTGAAAAGGCATCTACTCAATGTAAAAAAAAAAAATCATCCTGTCTTGCCTAATACAGTGAAATAAATAAACCAGTGTCTTCCAGCCTGGGAAGATGAGCTTTCAGACTGTCTTTTTGCAAATCAGAATCCTACTGTGTTGAGCCATTTAGATTTCATAAGCTACACAATATCCAAGGCAGTTCTTCTACTCAGATAGCAGTGCTTTAATTGCTTAGTGATAACACAGGACAATATGAAACAATTTTTATAAATCTAAATAAATATTAAACACCAAATCTATATTTCAACAGTATGAAATTTTGTTTTGTTGTACTTATTATGCCCGGTTTTAAATCTGGCTGAATATATTTAGGCACTATACATCGTGCTGTCAAAAAATCTGAATTAATTGTGTTACTATTTAAGACACTGTGTTTTATTCTTGAAATAAGCAGGTTAAAAGAGAATGTAATATTAATATGTTAAATGAGATATATGAAAACCGAGTAAGGCAAAAACTAAACCATGACACCAGAAGCACAATATGAAAACAGATTTTGAGACTTAGAAAGTAAAATAAATAACACATGTTTAGGACATTTTCTTTCTTTTATCAAAGATTTTAAGACTGGCTAAATTTCATGGCATTAAAGGAAGATACATGTCATTTGAGATAAAGAATTACTGTTTGAACAAAGACAAGTAAAACTGAAGGTAGGATGCAGAGTAATTTAGATAATTATCAAATGAAATAAAATTAGAAATAGATACATTTTAGAGAACTTCTAGTCAACTTTTGTCGATCATTTTTATTTCGTTTGAATTCTTTATTTAAAAGTCAATTTACTTTTGCGGTAGCCACACTCATTTTTTCTTTCTTTCTTTCTTTTTTTTTTTTTTTTTTTGAGATGGGGTCTTGCTCTGTCACCCAGGCTGGAGTGCAGGGGTGTGATCTTGGCTCACTGCAAGCTCCACCTCCTGGGTTTACGCCATTCTCCTGTCTCAGCCTTCCGAGTAGCTGGGACTACAGGCGCCCGCCACCGCGCCTGGCTAATTTTTTTTTTTTTTCGTATTTTTAGTAGAGATGGGATTTCACCGTGTTAGCCAGGATGGTCTCGATCTCCTGACCTCGTGATTCGCCTGCCTCAGCCTCTCAAAGTGCAGGGATTACAGGCGTGAACCACTGCGCCCGGCCGCCAAACTCTTTATAATGCATTTTCTCATCAATGCTCCTTGGTGAGCTATCACTTGCTTCGTAATAGTCCTGGCTCTGTCCCACACAGATCACCTTGCACAGGCACACTGTTCCTCCTGAAAGTCATCATCAAATGCAATTTTCATTCTCACTTTTTATATTTTAGGAATACACCTGTTTTCCTCCAAAATCTCCAGTACCTCCTGATCTGGGGAGAGCAGTCTGGGGTGAATGTGAAATGTTGAACTTAATTATCTTTAAGACATCCTTAATTTAAAATTCTATAATGTTGGCCAGGTGCGATGGCTCACACTGTAATGCCAGAACTTTGGGAGGCCAAAGCAGGTGGATCACCTGAGGTCAGGAGTACGAGACCAGCCTGGTCAACATGGCAAAAGCCCATCTCTACTAAAAATACAAAAATTAGCTGGGTGTTGTGGTGCCTGTGTGTAATCCCAGCTACTCAGGAGTCTGAGGAAAGAAAATCGCTTGAACCCAGGAGG
>NW_016828021.1:1022794-1074303 GCF_001698545.2 Rhinopithecus bieti
ACGAGTTGATGGGTGCTGACGAGTTGATGGGTGCAGCACACCAACATGGCACAAGTATACATATGTAACAAACCTGCACGTTGTGCACATGTACCCTAGAACTTAAAGTATAATAATAATAATAATAATAATAAAAAGAAAAAAATCTGTAATGTTAACTCTAATTTCATTGTAGTCTCTTGTCTCTTAGTTCAATGTCATATTTTACCCAAAGTAGGTTAAAACATGCTGACTCCCTTACTCCCTTATTGAAAAACTTAGGAACCTTCAATCCTGCATCATTTCAAGTATTCCTTAGTCAGAAGAAGGATTTTGCACTCAAATTTGAACCCGACTCAGGTTGATCAGCAATAGTAAAAATAGACTGTGTTAAAAAAAAATGCACAAAACACAGCTCTACAGTTGCTCATTCTTTCATTTTTTCAACAGGTATCTTATTTAGTAGAAATCTATTGTTCTGGAAGCTCTTAACGATGCACTGGGAATATAAAGAAGGAATAACATACTGTGTCTCTGTTCTCAAGAATGTCACAACAGTTTATGTTAGAAAACAAATTATACTGAATAAACAACAAGATTATAAAATCTAGGAGAAATGTGGTGTTCAGAGTTATCTAAACAGGTCACAAAAGTCACCACTGCATAACTGGAGTATCATTCTCTATGTTTTAAGCAAGATAATGTGCATTAATTGTCTTTGCTTGCCTAAGTCTCTCTACGACCTCAAGTAGCTCATTAGTCACTCCAAGTCTGTAGCAGATTCAGAGACTGTAATCTCTGGCACCATGGTGATTTCAGGAGTCCAATTTAGCTCATTCCCCAGAGAATGATTCATTTTTCATTTTCAGATGGTGAGATCATACTGCAACTTCCTAATAGCCCATGAGCAACTCAAGACTGTGTCTTGTGTCATACATTTCCCTGTTCCTGGCACTTGTGGCTGTGCTCAGCATTGCAAGCATTCCCTAGCTCAACAATATCAACCGCCTGTCATTCCACCATGACAATATTATTTTCGTTCCCATTTCTCATTAAATTTTCCAGGGACAGGAGTCACACAATATATGACATAATATAATGGCATGGAATACAGGGGCAGTAACTGCAAACTGAAGACAAATTTCAGGGTAGAGAGTGTAAAAATGAAAGAAACGTACCCTTAGAGAGAAAATGGAAAAGTTCCAATGACAAATGCCCCACCTCTCATAGTTCTTTACTTCTAATTACACCATTATCACTCAAATACAGGTCACAGCAAAATTGGTAATGTTCGCCTGTTTGCATCACATACGTGGAACCAAGACTTTACGCCTCTCTACCAGGGAAACAAATTTCTTTCTCTCCCTGATACATAACTACATTGCTACACTTACTAATCCCATCCAGGTCCAAAATACACATCCTTCTCTTTGCAAATAGTTACTGTACTTTCTTTCATCATTTTTATTTCTTATTTTAAGAATGTTTCTATTTTCTCAGTTTTAGCATTTCATGAGTCTTTGACAGCTGGGTCTCAGAGAGAGACCAGTTAGGAACTGGACAATTGTCTTAAGTAGGCTCTGGGTTTCCTGTACTTTTCTGTGCCGTGCCCGTACTGATTAAACTATGCCCCGCAGCTTTTCTTTTCACAGAGTTCATAGTGGTCATTTGAAATATGATGCGGCATTCAGAAAAATTACGCTTTCTCCTGCAGTTTCTGTGAATGTATTTTACACTGCAGCAATTGTCTTACATGGTATATAAGGATTGATTCAAAAATTTATCAACAATCTGAGACCCATAGGTAAGAATTATAATGAAAATGTTAGTTGTTCTTTGTGTCACTACAAACAATAGACAAATCCTTATATGCAAGAAAACTCACTATGAGTTTTCCAAGTTCTCAGAAATATCTTAGTTCAATATTGCAATTTCAGTCAATCTAAGGCTAAGGTTCTCCAAAGTTTAAATATGGCATTTTTTTCCTTTTAGAAGATCCCCATACATTTAATAGCCTAGTCATAAACATACTGTCCATGTAGGTCTCCTTTACTTTTGACTCCAGCTGTGAGAGAATCCTCAGGTTCCAGAGAGCAATAGTTCACCATGTGCTAAAGGACACCCTTTGCTACTCCTTTGGAATTCTTGACCTGCGTTATTTAGGTCTCTACATGTGGGCTAACAGTTGCATTCTTTATTGGCACCTAGGGGACCTGCCCTGGAAGCATTGCTCCCTGGGCTCAGTGGTGGCTGTGCCTGCAGGGGTCACTGCTAGCTGATAACTGACAATGGGCTTCGCTGCTACTGCCAGCAAGGGAATGAAAATGTAAATGGGTTCACAGGTCACTTTATGTCAAGTGGAAAATGAGTAATAGTTTTGTTCCTGTGGGCCAGAGAAAAGCATGCATCATTGATCCCTCAAGGATTAATTTCTCATGATCAATGTAATTGTCTAAAATAATAGTGGGGAAAAGCAATCATTCTAAATGCCAAGTCCAGAGAATGAGCGGGTGAGAGCCGCCCATTTAGAAAAGGAGAAAGAATTCGAAAGGAGTGGCAAAGGGTGTCCTTTAGCAGCACATGGTCAACTATTGCTCTCTGGAACCTGAGGATTCTCTCACAGCTGGAGTCAAAAGTAAAGGAGACCTACATGGACAGTATGTTTATGACTGGGCTATTAAATGTATGGGGATCATCTAAAAGGAAAAAAAAAATACCATATTTGACTTTGGAGAACCTTAGCCTTAGATTGGCTGAAATTGCAATATTGAACTAAGACGTTTCTGAGACTTGGAAAACTCATGGCGAGTTTTCTTGCATGTAAGGGATTTGTCTATTGTTTGTAGGTGACACAAAGGAACAACTAACATTTTCATTATATTTTTAATTCTTACCTATGGGTCTCAGATTGTTGATAAATTTTTGAATAAATCCTTATATGCCTTGTATGACAACTGCTACAGTGTAAAATACATTCACAGAAACTGCAGGAGAAAGCGTAATTTTTCTGAATGCCGCATCATATTTCAAATGACCACTATGAACTCTGTAAAAGAAAAGCTGCGGGGCATAGTTTAATCAGTACGGGCACGGCACAGAAAAGTACAGGAAACCCAGAGCCTACTTAAGACAATTGTCCAGTTCCTAACTGGTCTCTCTCTGAGACCCAGCTGTCAAAGACTCATGAAATGCTAAAACTGAGAAAATAGAAACATCCTTAAAATAAGAAATAAAAATGATGAAAGAAAGTATAGTAACTATTTGCAAAGAGAAAGATGTCTATTTCGGACCTGGATGGGATTATTAAGTGTCATAATGTAGTTATGTATCTGGGAGAGAAAGAAATTTATTTGGTTCCCCGGTAGGGAGGCGTAAGTTAGGAGAACTTTCCGTGCAAGTCAAGGAAAACCTAGGGCAAGGGGATGTGCTAGGAGGAAGGTGTGGTCTGCAAGACTGGCGAGAAGAGAAGGTGAGGGGCAGGAGAGTCGGATATCCAGGTGACATGAGAATATTTGCGAGTAGACAACCTGTGCCCCAGGGCCAAGGGGAAAAGAAATGCTACCTGTGACAGCCAAGTGTTGAAGCCCCTGCTCTTTTCTTACGTATCACAGCCTAGACACTCCTAGTCTAAAGTTGGAATCCCTAGGTCTGTCCAATAATTATGACTTTAACCTCGGCTTGACAATCTAAGTCCCATATTCTGTACATTTGACCTTATCCTTCTTGAAAACTTTGCTTTAGCTCAAGTATGCTGTTCCTATTTTACAATCAGCCCGGATATGTGATTCCAGTTCATATTCGTATTTTTTTTTTTCGTGAGACTTGTTGCGATGCCCAGGCTGGAGTGCAGTGGTGCGATCTCGGCTCACTGCAACCTCTGCCTTTCGGGTTCATGTGAGTCTCCTGCCTCAGCCTCCTGAGTAGCTGTGATTATAGGCACCTGCCACCATGCCTGGGTAATTTTTGTATTTTCAGTAGAGACGGGGTTTCACCATATTGGCCAGGCTGGTCTCAAACTCCTGACCTCAAGTAATCCACACACCTCGGCCTCCCAAGTGCTGGAATTACAGGTGTGAGCCACTGCACCCAGCCTTCTTTCTTTTTTTAAAAAAAATAATTTTACAGTGTCATCTTCACTCTAGGTTGTGTATATGAGTTTGAGCAGAGTCATATCAATAAGATAAAGATCTGAGTCTTTTCTCACTATAGGTTATAAAAGTCATGATCCTAGGCTGGGTGCGGTGGCTCACTTTGGGAGGCCAAGGCGGGCAGATCACAAGGTCAGGAGTTCGAGACCAGCCTGGGGAAATCCTGTCTCTACTAAAAATACAAAAATTAGCCAGGCATGGTGGCAGGCACCTGTAGTCCCAGCTACTTGAGAGGCTAAGGCAGGAGAATTGCTTGAACCCGGGAGGCGGAGGATGTAGTGAGCCGAAATGGCGCCACAGCACTCCAGCCTGGACAACAGAACGAGACTCCATCTCAAAAAAAAAAAAAAAAAAGTAATGATCCTAATTCAAAGAGCTGTGGAAATCATGGGGAAAGACACACAGAATATGATAGAAAAGGCAATCTTATTAATATCAAAAAGTGATGGGAAGACGATTTCTAAATTTAAGCTTCAATTAAGAAGCCTAATGAAGAGAAACTCTTGTTTCAGTCATGCATTCAATTAATTTTAATTGAATACCTACTATGTGCCAGGCAACAGTATAAATATTGAGACTGTATGTGGTAGATGAAAATAGCTAAGTAAACTTGTAACTTAAAATACATAACAATGTGTTGTGAAGGAAAAAAAAGCATCAGCGTACTGTTTTTTAAAAAATGTCAGATGTGTAATTTTCTTCTGTGTTTGGTACATGATGTGTGAGAACAAAAGTATGTACTCAAACATACTCTTGTTCACTGCCTTCCTTCATCTGGATAGGTTCTATTTGCATTTCCCAAGGAAGATCAAATGTCATTTTCTAAATGAAGTGTTTTCTTCCCTATGTTGCATAAAGGCAGCTGCACCTTCCTGAGGTGCCATTCTCCTTTGGCACATGTTAGAGACCCAGTAAATGCTAACTTCTGGTCCCTCCCTAATTCTTCTCTAATTGTACCATGTAGTAGAAACCAAATGAATAGACAATTTCAAGAACATGTTAATACAGTGAAATTATATGCTATATTCTGGCTAGATTCCAATGGTCATGCCTCAGTATAAATTCTGTACATCTCAATCATTCCTGATAGTTTCGTTGATTTAGAATGATAAAGATGGTTTCATTTACCAAGAATTATCATTCTTGATAAACCCATGTGTATAAACTACTATACATGTGTATAACAATTTATACACATGGATTCTTGTACACCCATATAAATCCATTATTCTTTGTTAATTGTTCTAATTAATTTTTAATTTGTGGGTACATAGTAGGTGTATATTTTTACGGAGTACATGAGATGCTTTGATATGGGCATGCAATCTGAAACAAGCACAACATGGAGAATGGCCTTCAATTCTTTTTTAATGACTTTCAAAGGCTCTCAGTATTTCACTGTCTACCCCAAGATCGCCACTGTTTCTCTCACTCTCCTTTTCCCTGGCTACCTAAGCAATGAACTTTACCTTTTCATCTACGGCCTGGAAAACTTTAAAATAATTTGCACAATTACTCTACACTTTTGTATATGCTTGCAACAATGTTTGTAAAACTTAATTGCATTTACTGTTTAGGGTACATTCTCACAGAGTGAAATGGAGACTAAAATGGTCTATGTAACTTACATAGATGTACAGTTATATGCCACATAACGCTGCAGTCAAGGACAGACTGCATATATGTTGGTGATTTCATAGATTATAGGTGAGCTGAAAAATTTCTATCACCTGGTGAAGTCATAGCTATCCTAACATTTAAGGACAATACATTTCCTTTTCTATATTTAGATATGCTTAGATATATAAATACTTCCATTGTGTTGCATTTACCTACAGTAATCACCACAGCAACATGCTGAAAATGTTTACAACCTAGGAAAAATAGGATGTACCATATAGCCTAGGTGTGTAGTGGGCTATGCCATCTAGGTCTGTGTAAGTACCCTCTGTGATATTCCTACTATGACAAAATTGCCTAATGACACATTTCTTGGAACATATCTCGGTTGTTAAGAAATACATGACTTTTCACTATGATGCTCACACAATGACAAATCTCCTAATGACGCAGTTCTCAAAATGTATCCCTGGCATTAAGTGACACACAACTGCACATGTTTTATTTTAATCTTTATCTCTTAATGGGAAAACAGTTAAACCCCCTTAAGTTTAATGTTCCTGTGAGATAATTCCCCCCTGCTATTCTTGTTTCGTTACTCTTCCAAATCAATGTATCCAGTGATCCCATTTATATTTACTCAAAACACAATAGTCTATTAAAACATTCATCCAGAATGTCAGCCATTTAGTTGCTTACAAGCAAGGAGATTTCTACTTCTTTATTTTTCAAGGGGATATTATACACAGAAGCCTAAATCCCTAAAGGAAAGTCCTGGAAATTGTCCTGAGTAGGAAATATCATACATTAAGTATTCATAACACTGTTTTCTGATCCCACACTCTTTTAATAGAGAGTATATTTAAAATTTTCCCTCTCTTTGCCAGCACAAGCAGGAAAAGGAGATAATTGCAAATTGCAATGTACAATTGGCTGCAAGCCCAGCTGAAATCCATTGTGGAAGATAGCACTTTTCCTTTCTTCTAAGGTAGACCTACAGGACATGCTCAGATTCAAGAGGAAAATTCAAGTGATAAAGTGAATAAAGAGGAGTAAACAAGATAACTGCAATATTAGAGAGGAGCAAATTGATGGCTTTTTTGAAAAAGGGCCTTGTAGATACTTACACAACCATTTTATATTACTATGGTCATACACTGCATAAACTCTAATGAAGGTCAGTGCAGATATCTCTGAAGGTTTCCTAACTGAATTGTTTACCTCTTCAACTTCATTTTTTTTATACCAAGGCTATACATAAAATAAAAACAAACAAATGGGAAAGTTAGAAAGCACTTTGGTTCTAAACCAACTTGTATTACAACTTTTCCTCTGCTAGAATTCTAATGATCTCCTTCATCTATTTCATTTTTAAAATCATTTGTGCTAGGATTGAATGTAAAAGCTGACTTGGAGGGGAACATTATTAATGGAAAATAGATCTATGCAAAATAAGAAGGGATAAAAATCCATCAGTCATGGCCAGTGTTCTATAAGATATGAATTATCAACCTACTGACTAGTGACTGTTTACTGAGGTAATTAATACATTTAATATTTTGCATTCGTGTTAACTGCCAGAGTCTAGGAGATGATGAATCTATCAAAATTATCTCTTACATTCTATACTGCACAAAATAAGCTGCTAATTTAAAATCAAACAAAATTACATATTCTATGCAGTACAATCATCATAATTTTCACAAATCTCTTCCAACTAAAATTAGAGTAGGAGTAATGCATTTTAAAATAATAATTGTAACATGCTCTTAAAAGAATTATTTCTAGGGTTATCTTAAAGTGTACACTTCTGTAATATCTTTGATAAACTTATCATGTTTAAAATTACCCTATTAATTTGAAACGATAAATTATACCATTTTCTGTTTACCTTACTGAGGCACACTGTACTCCTTATGGTGCAAGTAGCTCAAAATTTACATAAAAATAGTTTTCTGGTTAGAAAAGATTTTTGTTTCTAGTGTGCTTCTTTACTCCTATTAGCAGGGCAAATTAACTTTTTAAGAGACATTTGTGTGGCATATAAGTAGGTCTTTGTGCTGGGAAAAGGATAAACAGGTTTTAGAGGAAAAATCTTCCAACTACGGGGATAAACAGTCTTAAATCTCCTTGTATATGAGCAAGATGTAGCAAAAGAAGATGAATGTTATCAGCTACTAACAGCAAACGCTTGGCAACAATGCTGAATAATCAAGAGTTGCATCAGGCAGAAGTAGAAGAACGCAGTGAAGGCAATGATCACAGTGGAGACATGATTAATCTGTATTATAAGTTTTGCTCAAGTGGGTACCTAAATATATTTTGTCAGGGCAAAGAATTACTTCCACTATCCAATGCCAAATAAGGTTGTTTGACATGTCAGAGGAAGTGACAGGTCCAAACACAAACGAGAGTTTTTAAATATCTTTTTTGTTTTCCACTGCAAAAGGTTGTCATCTACTTCCTCTCTCTTTCTATTGATACTGGGGAGCTTTGCAAGGTTTAAGACAAAGGGTATATTACAAATCCGTGAAAAAATGTGGATTAATTGATAAATGTTTCTGGGACAATTGAATATATAAAGATAAAAAAGTAAAGCTAGACTTGGATTTCCCATCACATACTAAAATAATTTGGGGTGAATTACAGTGATTTAAGTGACAGTTTAAAAGAAAGCATAAGAGAGTATAACATTTAAACGGAGAAATGTTTTTCTTGTGAGCAATAAAACACATATCAAAAAAGAAAGTACTGATCAATTAAAGAACTTTGCAAAAAAACCAAAAGATATAGAAACAATGTGAAAAGCACAGAATAGGGAAAAATATTTAAAAGTCCACCAGATCCATCAATTACAATATGAAGTTGTCTGCTTCAATAGTTGAAATCTTGCTGTCAAATTCCTGATTGATTAAACAATTCTCTTACAGAAGTAAGAATATTTATGTAAAGAAGTATGCTTTCCTTTGCTTTCTACATTATAGTTCATTGCTTCCTTCAGTGAACTGAAACCATATGCACAGACTTTTTTCATCAATGCATACTTTCCATGTTTAATGAGCCATTAGTGCAGCATTTCCATTACATTGATTGCATTCATTCTGCTCCAGCAAAGCATACATTTCAGAATGTAAAATGTATCCATTGTGTGTCCATTCAATGTTACCTTCTAATTTTAGAAAAAAATAGTAGCAGTTACCCTTAATACTCTTTTATTAAACACTAGGAGAAACCACTGTGTGTTCGATTTTGAGTTAACACAATTTTATTTCAAAGGCATATAAATGCAAGAAATAAAATTTCAAAGCAAGAAATACGAATCCAAAACTTTTCCTATACGGAGTAATTTAAGAAAACAAATGAAATAAGAGTTGGCTTTATCTGAAAATCTTAAAACACGGGTTATATGGTATCAAAGCAATAATAGTTGATTATATACAGCTATCAGCAAAAACTAGAAACAAGATATAGGTGTGCCCTACTGTCTTCAATTTACATTTCAATATTTATAACACTATGCTGGAACAGAATAAATACTTTTTATCTGATTATTATTTGCAATAGCTTATTTCCCTTTTTTTGGTATCTGGCAGTTAACTTTTCCATTGACAAGTTTCTGTTATATGATTATTATAATAACAAAATGCTGGAATTTGCTGGCTTTGTCTCAGGTACTCTACTAGACATGAGGAATAAAAAGATAAATGTGATGTCTCCATTTTCAACAAGTTCATAGTCATTTAGGGGCCAGTAAAATTAATAAACAAAGATTTTTGTTCAAAATGTAATTTAATGTTTGATTATATATGATGCACAAGGTATTGTTTTATGCTTGTTACCAATTTTGTAATTGGAATTCATTACAAACCTATATAGAAATTATTTTCCCTAGTTTCCAGAAAAGTAAAAATAGCTAGCATTTACTGAATCAATGACAAATGCAATAATCTATGTAAAACATCATGTCTTATTACTTTTTATTTGTATTACAATCTTCTGAGATAGTTTTTTTTTTTATCATCATCTCGTTAAACATGAGAAAACTAGTTTAAACTACAAGTTGCAGAACAAGTGACATATACACTAAATGATATATATGTGACTCCTAAGTACACATACATTCTACTATATTTTGGTAACTTTAATCCTTAAAATAGTATAGATTTTTTGCGATTGGTACTTCTTGAGCAGCAAAAATGCTTATAAGACCACTCATTATATGGCTTTTTTTCTCCATCACCTGCCATTGATTACTCAGATCTAAAATATCCTTGACTATCCATGATGTTTTATTCTACCCAGATATTGTCTTGCTGAAACCAACCTTGAGAGCTAGAAAATTCTATGGTCTGTTCATTTACTTCGAAGAATTCAACAGAAGTAATTTCATTCTCACCGAATATAATAATCTTAAGTCATCAACATAGATCAACCATCATCTCAGAGGACTGTCACTTACAAGAAACATGTGCTTGCATTTCCTTTAAATAGGTAGCCTGAAGATGAATATTTTTAGGTTCAGAAATTCCTATGATTCTGTCTATAAATAATTTGTACAAGCGGAATGAAAATAAATCTACTGGACATCTTCTGTCTCTGTGATCTTATGTGCCCTTAGAAACTTAAGAAAAGTCCTCTCTTATTTCCTTGAGCCATGGTTTGTAGTTCTCTTTGAAGAGGTCCTTCACATTTCTTGTAATTTGTAGTCCTAGGAATTTTATTCTCTGTAGCAATTGTGAATGGGAGTTCACTCATGATTTGGCTCTGTTTGTCTATTACTGGTGTACAGGAATGCTTGTGAGTTTTGCACATTGATTTTGCATCCTGAGACTTTGCTGAAGTTGCTTATCAGCTTAAGGAGATTTGGGGCTGAGGTGACGGGGTTTCCTAAATATACAATCATATTATCTGCAAACAGAGACAATTTGACTTCCTCTCTTCCTTTCTGAATACCTTTAATTTCTTTCTTTTGCCTGATTGCCCTGGCCAAAACTTCCAATACTACGTTGAATATGAGTGGTGAGAGAGGGCATTCTTGCCTTGTGCTGGTTTTCAAAGGGAATGCTTCCAACTTTTGCCCATTCAGTATGATATTGGCTGTGGGTTTATCATAAACAGCTCTTATTGTTTTAAGATACTTTCCGTCAATACTTATTGTATTGACAGTTTTTAGCATGAAGAGGTGTTAAATTTTGTCGAAGGCCTTTTCTGCATCTATTGAGATAATCATGTAGCTTTTGTCATTGGTTCTGTTTATGTGATGGATCATGTTTATTGATTTGTGTGTGTTGAACCAGCCTTGCATCCGAGGGATGAAGTCGACTTCATCATGGTGGATAAGTTTTTAATGTGCTACTGGATTCGGTTTGCCAGTATTTTATTGAGGATTTTTGCATCGATGTTCATCAGGGATATTGGCCTGAAATGTTCTTTTTGTTGTTGTGGTTGTGTTTCTGCCAGGTTTTGGTATAAGGATGATGTAAAAACATTCCATGCTCATGGATAGTAAGTATCAATGTCGTGAAAATGGCCATACTGCCCAAAGTAACTTACAGACTAAATGCTATCCCTATCAAAGCTACCAATGACTTTCTTCACAGAATTATAAAAACTATTTTCAATTTTATGTGGAAACAAAAAAGAGTCCATATAATCAAGACAATCCAATGCAAAAAGAACAAAGCTGGAGGCATCACACTACCTGACTTCATACTATCTTACAAGGCTACAGTAACCAAAACAGCATGGTACTAGCACCAAAACAGACATACAGACCAATGGAACAGAACAGAGGCCTCAGTAATAATGCTGCACATCTACAACCATCAGATCTTTGGCAAACCTGACAAAAACAAGCAATGGGGAAAGGATTCCCTATTTAACAAATGGTGTTGGGAAAATTAGCTGACCATATGCAGAAAACTGAAACTGGACCCCTTCCTTACAGCTTATAAAAAATTAACTCAAGATGGATTAAGGACTTAAATATAAGACCTAAAACCATAAAAACCCTAGATGAAAACCTAGGCAATACCATTCAGGACATAGACATGGGCAAACTCTTCATGACTAAAACACTAAAGGCAATGGCAACAAAAGCCAAAATTGACAAATGGGATCTAATTAAACTAAAGAGTTTCTGCACAGCAAAATAAACTACCATCAGAGTGAACAGGCAACCTACAGAATGGGAGAAAAATTTTGCAATCTATCCGTCTGACAAAGGGCTAATATCCAGAATCTACAAGCAACTTAAACAAATTTACAAGAAAAAATCAAACAACCCCATCAAAAAGTGGGTAAAGAATATGAACAGACACTTTCAAAAGCGGACATTTATGTGACCAATAAACATATGAAAAAAAGCTCATCGTCATTGGTCATTACAGAAATGCAAATCAAAACCCCAATGAGATACCATCTCATGCCAGTTAGAATGACGATCATTAAAAAGTCAGGAAACAATAGATGCTGGAGAGGGTGTGGAGAAATAGGAACTCTTTTACACTGTTGGTGGGACGTACATTAGTTCAACCATGTGGAAGACAGTGTGGCAATTCTTCAGGGATCTAGAACCAGAAATACCATTTGACCCAGCAATCCCATGACTGGGTATATACCCAAAGGATTATAAATCGTTCTACTGTAAAGACACATGCACAAGTCTGTTTATTGCAGCACTACTCACAATAGCAAAGATTTGGATTGGAACGCACACAGACTGCCATAATGAATTAGACTGGCATAACAGAACAATGGTGAGCGCATATACAGCGCATGGAGATATGGCCAAGCGCACGTAACGACAAAGAGATGCTGTGACTGTCCTTTGCAGAGCGACATGGGATGAACGCTGGAACCATTGCAGCTTCTCAGCAGACTAACACAAGGAACAGAAAAGCAAACCACCACGGATGTTCTCCATCATAAGTCGGGACTGAACAATGAGGACACACGATGGCAGCAAGTGAGGGGCCACACTCCGGGACCTGTTGGTGGGGTGGAGGCAAGGGGAGGGAGAGCATTAGAAGAAATACCTAATGTAGATGGCGGGTTGATGGGTTCAGCAAACCACTGTGGCATGTGTATATCTATGTAACAAACCTACACGCTCTGTACCTGTATCTCAGAACTTAAAAGTATTATAAAAAAAAAAAAAAGAAAAGTAATTGTCTGCATAAAGAATGGCAAAATTAGGATTCCCAAGGATAGAAAGTTATTAACCATTTATCTTGAATTTTTGTAAATATCTTTAAAGAAAGCCAGACCATCTACGTGTACCCTCAGATAATATAATTATTTCAGAAAGTTGTTAGATGCACATGTTTGCATATTAAGGCAATTATTTTTCTAATGGATTTAGGAAATCTGTATTTTGGGGCCTCTGATACCTAAGGCAAAAATCACTGTTGTTATTGCTTCTCTTGTTAATGCTTCCATGTTTCATCCTTGGAATCATATTAATCATTTCCTGACAGAAGAACACCAATTTTTGCTAAATTCTTCACATTAGTATTATTAAGTCATTGTTTTCCTCATGTGCTTAGCAAGAATCAATTTACAGTTTAAAAGGACAAAAACAAAAGAAAACAAAACCCACAGAGCTTTGTGCTCAGATCCTTCACCATGGCTCTGCACCACATAATGGACCTTGAACAGGGAGAAATGTTAAGAGTCCTGGATCAGGTCTGTAAGTGCCTCAACATCAAAGCAATGGAACCGTGAGAACATGCGCCTGTTCCCTTCTTTAAGGGACAAATTAGGAAAACGAGGCTTGAAGATCACAGTTTCAATTCAACAAATGCATTGTGATATGACTGAGAAAACAAAACAAGACATTTAGATTTCTTCGCAGAAATAATTATGATGAAATAATGCAAGGGTATTTGTACCCCACTTCCACTAGAACCATAGGAAATGTGTCTAAATTAACAGCTTGGAAAAGGGTGGTGACGGAAAAGTGACCTGGAGAAGAAAGACAGCTTTCAGATCAGAGTCAAAAACTCAGGACCATAGAGGTTTACAAAGCAATGTGGAGAAATCAGACGAGAGGTTGCGGCAAAAGCAAAGAACTATACAAATAGAATCTGAAGTACCAATATCGTTCAGAGACATCGGGGATAAGATCACTGAAGGAGCGTGATCTGAGGTCTGTTTCAGTGCTGGGGAAGTGCCCTGGGGCAGAAGCTTGCATGTATCTTGACAATTTCACTTATCCTATCTATCTTAATGTCACAATAAAAAATATTTGCCCATTGGCCGGGCGCGGTGGCTCAAGTCTGTAATCCCAGCACTTTGGGAGGCCGAGACGGGCGGATCACGAGGTCAGGAGATCAAGACCATTCCGGCTTACACGGTGAAACCCCGTCTCTACTAAAAACTACAAAAAACTAGCCGGGCGAGGTGGCGGGCGCCTGTAGTCCCAGCTACTTGGGAGGCTGAGGCAGGAGAATGGCGTAAACCCGGGAGGCAGAGCTTGCAGTGGGCCGAGATCCGGCCACTGCACTTCAGTCTGGGCGACAGAGCAAGACTCCGTCTCAAAAAAAAAAAAAATAAATAAAAAATAAAAAAAATTGCCCATCTAGGCTTTATATATACTTTGATTGGCTTTCAAAATTGTTTTATCTTTCCTTCTATATATCTTGATATGCAAAGATGAACCTATTATGAAGAAAATGAAGCTTAAGCCTCTCACTTACACAGTCTGCTAAAGGCCCTGGGAGGAGCTCTTGCAGTGTGTTCTCATAGCAGGTATTTTCATAAAACTTGCAAAAGTAATATAGTTAAGGATGATTGGCTGTAACCATTGTATTATTCTTGCTTCCTCTCCATCACACTTCCCCTTATGCCTGGTAATGTTGAAATTGCTCCTCTGTCTACCTGCCAGTCTATACAGCATTGCAACGTGAATTACACAGTGGGAGGTTGCATAATGGTAGAAACAAGTCATACGAGGCCCAACATCTGTGTCTTGTGTTGTAAAGAAAAAAGCTTTGTAATGTACAACACCACAGGGTAGTTTGTGCAAGATGTTTCCAACAATCAGATGTATAAAATTGCAAGGAAAGTATTTAATTCAACACTTCACCCAAAGAGTTGTCTTCTATTTGATAACGTATCATATACAATTATATATTCAAAATTTATTGTTTTATTGAAGGAAATACATCTTATAAAGCACTTATATACTGTAATGTGAACATATGTTTTGGAATGTTTGATTTAAATATAATTGAGAAGTTCAAACTCCTGACTACGACCTAAATGAAGGCTATTTTCTTTTTGTCAGACTAACATTAATTTATAAAAGTATAGAGAAAATATTTAGATGGAAAATTAATAGAACATGACACAATAAATAAAGATAAGCAATAAAATTAATAGAAATTATTTTAATATTGAGAACAAATTATAACAAAAAATATCACAAAATTATCTTCCATCACAAACAATTTTCTGTCAAAATAATTTTCTTTCTTTATTTTAGGCTTTGCAGGTGACATGGTCTGTGTCACCACTATCAAACTCCAGAATCATAGGAGAAAATATCACATGCAATATGCGAAGAAATTCACATAAAAAATTTGGCCCTTGTTTTAAATAATACTAAAACAAGGGATTTATTAAGAGAAAAAGATAAATAGCAAACAGAATAGGCGGTTGACTTTTTTTGATAATCCAAGTAGAATATTATATGAACTTCTTCATTCAAATGTACTTTTTGCTCATTTGACAAACTACATTAACATCAACAAAGGTAACATAAAACTTTTCATATGTTACTATAAGGAGAGAAAAATTTGTTACAAACTTTAAAAAGCATTTAAAATTAAGGGCTACATCAAATATTATAAACCTTGAAATGTTGTTGTTGCTGAAACGAATTCTACCTTTGTCATTCATGCTGCAGTGCAGTGGCACCATCATAGCTCACTGTAGTCTCGAAGTAATGGGTTCAAATGATCCTCCCACCTCAGTCTCCTGAGTAGCTGGGACTACAGGCATCCCACCAGGTCCAGTAAATTTTATTTTATTTTTTTGTAGCAACAGAGTTTTGCTATGTTGCCCAGCTTGATCTCAAACTCCTGACCTCAAGCAATCCTCCTGCCTCAGCCTCCCAACATGTTGGAATTACAGGCATGAGCTACCATGCCAGTCTTTGAAATATTTTGAAGTATATATATATATATATGTGTGTGTGTGTGTGTGTGTGTGTGTGTGTGTGTGTATAGGTATCTATATACACATATATAGTCTCTATATATAGGTATCTATAGATACACATATGTAGTATCTATCTATATATAGGAATCTATATATACATATATAGTATCTATATATAGTATCTATATACATTTAGTGTCTATATAGTATCTATATATAGTATGTATATATGGTAGCCATATAGTGTATATATAGTGTATATATACTCTATGTAGTATATACACTATATATACACATATATAGAAAGATATATATGTGCATATATATATATAGAGAGAGAGAGAGAAAAGGAAATTGATAGGGGTGTTCACAAAGCTGTCAACTATCCTAAACATTTACAAATTTATATGACATTGCTAATGACAACTTGAGAGCCTAGAGAAAAAATTTTTAAAAATGGCAACTCAAAGTGTACACCACCACTTTAGCAGAATGACCAAACTATTTGTTTTTCTACATTGGTATTTTTAGTCAAGTGCGATGGCAGGTACCCATAATCCCAGATACTCAGGAGCCTGAGCCAGGAGAACTGCTTGTACCTGGGAGGTGGAAGTTGCAGGGAGCTGAGGTCACATCACTGCACTCCAGCCTGGGCAACAAGAGTGAAACTCCGTCTCAAATAAACACATTAATTAATTACTTCATATTTTTATTGCAAATCATTGTCATAAGAAATGACAATGAAAGAAGATGCAGTCTAAAACTACAGGAACAAAAATATTTATAAAGATGCTTTTTTGCAGGGATTTTGTGAATGCTTGTATTTGTTCTTTTTAAATTATCAATTTTAAATAATGATTTTTTTCTAATCTAATATTAGGTAAGTGCAACAGTAATTTCAGTTTTTGCATTGTTGGAACCAGCAGGATGTAGAAAATGCTTTCCAAGAATTCATCAAATCCTGAAGCGTGGCTTTTTATGCTACCGGAATAAACAAACTTACTTCTCCTTGGCCATAATGTGTTGATTGTAATGGTTCTTATTTTAATTAATAAAAATTAATAAAGATGTGTTTGAGCCTAGTTATAAATGACTTTAAATCCACAGACTGAAATTGTAATTACTTCTGCACCAACCTTTTACCTTTAAAGCTCATTATCTATTGCAATTTCAGATATTTTTTTCTAATAGCCAGTACCCCAAATTAAGCTTCCCCCACACCTAAGAATGTTATTAAAGCTCAATAATCAAATTTATGTTTTGGATACTTTATTTGAAATGAAGATTTTTACTTTATATTGCCTCTGTTCCATCAGTCCTAGAACTACAAATACCTAAGGACCGTTTTATTAAAATAGGTCATGAAAATATATTTATATAAATAACATAACAAAACAATGAACTTTATATTTCTATGCTTTTAAAATCACAGACAGGGAAGAGGAAATAGTAAAAGCTTTTCTGAGGTTTCCTTAGTCTGGTAGAATTCAGACTCAAGCAGTCAGATATTTTCTGATTCTACAGGGGAATAAAAAGTGGATTTGAAGGAAAAAGAGAGAGAGAAAAGGAAGGAAGGAAGGAAGGAAAGAAGGAAGGAAGGAAGGAAGGAAGGAAGGGAGGGAGGGAGGGAGGGAGGGACTCCTTTTCCATTTCTTTTTAAACTTACTGGTAGAAAACCCACCAAAGGTCTCTCTTTGGCCCCAACTTTCCCTCTTCTAAATTGGAGAAGTTGGGCCATGGTGGCAATCTAGGCAGGAAGAGGTCTTAGCACAACAGCAAAGTCGTTTTAGTGTTGTAGTGATTGTTCAAATATAAAGAGACAAAGAAAATGATTCTTGTACTCTTTGTGGATATGGTGGGGCTTGGGGATGTAAAATGAGATACGAAATAAAATTTTCTTTACATTTTCTTACATTTCCAACATGGATTTTAAGAAGAGCAGCAACATTATTATTAATAGTATGGAACTGATGGCAGTAAATTGTAGAAAGCCCTTCGAGACAAGAACCAGTCAACATGAGTCTGATTCTAGTGCCCAAGCCAAGTATCTTTCCGAATTCTACGAAAAGACAAAGGGATGGGTGGATTAAGTGATACGCCAACCAAGCCTGGGCAAAGAACAACTTTTTTTCAATTAAGATGCTTCCCAGTCCCTCAAAATAGCTGTTGCTGCTGTGCCTTTTTCCTCCTCCCCTTCTCCTCTCTCTTCTTCTTTTCTGTTTTCCATTTCTGTTATGATTTGATTCAAGATTTGATTAACCATAAATACTTAAACACCAGTATTGTAAATAATTTGTCCTGGTGCAGAAATGGACATTCCTGGGTTGAGACAGAAAAATGTGCCTCAGAATCTCTTATAAAAATCAAGCTGAAACACCACTTATTTCTATTTAACCATAGCAAAGTCACACAAGTTTACATCAGAACATAAAACATGGCGGTGCCTGCTAGAGGAGATGCTTCCAGCTAAGCAGTGATGCAGACGTTAGATAAAGGGTGCAGACGATAACAAGTACAGACAAGATTGTTTTTACACATGCAGTCTGATGCCCACTGCAATGATCACCATGAGAAATAAAACCTAGAGGCATTTTTCAAATGTCAGTGAGATTATACAGAATGCTTTATCTGTTTATTATCACATGCATTGAGTATTTTAATAGTAACAGGTGTTCACAGAAGAAAAATATAAAAAGAAATGCCAACAGAAAAGACAGAATATAAATCATTCAAAACCCCACTACCTTGAGATAACTACCATTAAGTTGCTATGCATAGCCTTAAGATTTTTCTTTCTTTCCTTTTTTTTTTTCTTTTTTTTCTAATGGAGTCTCGCACTGTCATCCAGGCGGGAGTGCAATGGTGCAATCTCGGCTCACTGCAAGCTCTGCCTCCCGGGTTCACGCCATTCTCCTGCCTCAGCCTCCCGAGTGGACTACAGGTGCCCATCACCACGCCCAGCTAATTTTTATAGTTTAGTAGAGACGGGGTTTCACCATGTTAGCCAGGATGGTCTCGATCTCATGAGCTCGTGATCCGCCCGCCTCGGCCTCCCAAAGTGCTGGGATTACAGGTGTGAGCCACCGCACCCAGCCAGCCTTAAGATTTTTCTATGCATATGTACATCTACATTAACACTCTTGGAAGTTTAGGAATGTCATTGGTGTTGCTTCGTATTTTACCTTCTCCACTTAACATTATTCCGTTATGCATATTTTCTAATTTAATATCATATTCATAACTACAGTTGGTTGTTTCATGAAAATTAAACATAACACAGAATTAAGATTTAATATACCATACACAACACATTATTAATGTGCTTGGTAACTGTAAAATTAAAAAAGAAAATCTACAGTTGACCCTTGAACAACATGGGTTTGAACTTCACAGGTCTATTATACGTGGATTTTTTTTTTTAATAAATGTATTGAAAAATCATTGGAGATTTGCAACAATTCAAAAAAAAAAACTGCAGATGAATCTCTTAGCCTAGAAATATAGAAAATTAAGAAAAAAATAGCCATGTCAGGAACATATAAAATATATGTAGATACTAGTCTATTTTATAATTTACTACCATAAATGATACACAAATCCAGTATGAAAAGTTCAAATTTATCAAAACTGATGCACAGAAACGCAGACCGTATATGGTACCAGTTGCAGCTGAGAGAAATATATACAAAAGTAAAGACGCAGTATTAAATCATCACTATAAAATTAACTGTAGTACAAATTAAACTAAAGTAATAACTTTATAGTTACTGCCATTGCAGTGAGCTGGTGGTGCCAGTATCCTCTTAAAACGCTGTGTTATGCTCATCATCTTCATGTAAGCAGTTTATCTCTCCAGTAAATTGAGTATTGAGGTACAAAGTAATTTCCCTCAGTTCTCCTGTAGTTTTTATCATTTTTAGTGCAATACTGTAAATCTTGAATGACACCACAGGACCCACACAAAGTGCCACTAGTGATGCTGGAAGTGCTCCCAAGAAGCAGAGAAAAGTCATGACATTACCAGTAAAAGCTGAATGGCATGATATGTGCCATAGATGGAAGTCTGCAGCTGCAGTTGCTACTACTTCAGACCAATGATTCACCTTGTAAACAGATGATGTAAACTTATAGTATTGATAAATACAGTACAGGACTATAAATGTATTTTCTCTCTTTTTCTGTTTGTTTGTTGGAGACAGAATCTTACTCTGTCACCCAGGCTGGAGTGCAGTGGCGTGATCTCGACTCACTGCAACCTCTGCCTCCCAGGTGCAAGTGATTCTCTTGCCTCAGCCTCGCTAGTAGCTAGGATTCCAGGTGCATGCCACCACACCTGCCTAATTTTTGTATTTTTAGTAGAGACAGGATTTCGCCGCTTTGGCCAGGCTGGTCTCGACTTCCTGACCTCAGGCGATCCACCTGCCTCAGCCTTATTTTCTCTTTCTTATGAGTTTCTTAATACCATTTTCCTTTCTCTTTAAAGTAAGAATACAGTATATAATACATAAACATAAAATATGTGTTAATCGACTATATTACAAGTGAGGCTTATGGTCAACAGTAGGCTATAATGTTTTTGAGGAGCCAAAAGTTATATATGGGTTTTTCACTGCATGATGGAGGGCCTGTGCCCCTAATTCTCACATTGTTCAAGGGTTAATTGTACACTCTGTTTTATTTTACAGTTTTAAGCCAACATGTAAAAATGAACACTGTTTCTAAATTTTTACTGTCATAAATTATGTTGTAATAGAAAAATTTCAATGTCTTTAAGAGCTATTCCCAATTATTTATAATAATAGGTGGAATAATAAGGTCACAGTTTAAGCCTATTTTATTGTTGACACAGGCAACATTCAACATTGATATTTTGGAAAGATTATAACAATTAACACTGGCATTGGCAGTTCTCCAAAACACACTAACATAGGCATTATACATAAATTTTATACTCAGTCAATAGGTAATTGTGGTAATTCATTTATAATTCTTCTCACCGATAGGTTGAACATGCATTCCTTTTCACTGACCACTCCCATGTCTTTTTGGTAAGTTATCCTTGCATTTATATTGTCCTTTTCCTCCCACTGTAGTGTTGGCCTTTTTATTTTAATTTATGCAAGTTTTTTGATTTTAATATTAACTGACGTATAGCTTGTCATAACAGTTACAATCATTTTGAAATATTTTCTGTTTTTCAATCACATTCTTGTAATAGTCCTTTTACTTCACTCCTTTTTTCCAATCTCCTTTCATTCTCCCAAGTATTACATATTTCAATAACTGTAATGTCATTTATTTGAATTTGATGAGAGGCTTCACATATCTTATTATCTCTGCTGAGGGAGAGTAAGTGAGTAAAGTTGATTTTTCTTTTTTGTCCCAGGATATATAAATCTGTTCATCTAGCCCACTGTTTCACTGATAGTGTAGTTATGTAGAGAATTTTACATCAGTATTTTGTCTTCACAGAATTTTGAAGGTATTTTTCCATTCCACGCCAATGTGCATAAGAATTATGAGACAACATCAAAAAAGCAACTATACGAGTTATAGAAGTTAAATAAGGGAAAGAGAAATATAAAAATAATAGAAAGCACATTTAAAGAAATACTGGAAGAAAAATTTCCAAACTCAGGGAAAGATAAAAATATCCAGGTACAGGATGGTCAAAATTCTTCGGTCAGATTCTATACAAATAAGAATACCCCAAGACATATTAAAATCAAACTATCAAAAATTGAAGACAAAGAGAGAATTCTGAAAACAGCAAGACTAAAGCAGCAAATAACATATAAGGAAGTTCCAATATACCCAGCAGGAGACATTCTCAGCAGAAACCTTACAGTCCAGAAAAGATTTGGATAATAAATCCAACATGCTGAAGAGAAAAAAAAAATCTGGGTACAAGAGTGGTGTACCCAGGAAAACTGTTCTTCAGAAATAAAAGAGAGACAAATACTTTTCCAGACAAACAAAGCTGAGGGAACTCATCACCACCAAACCTGTGCTATAAGAAATGATAAAGAGGGTTCTACGAATTGAAAGAACAAGACGCTAAGATTAACACAAAAACATCTGAAAGAACTCACTGGTAAGAGAAAATACAAAGTAAAGTTCAGAATATCCTCATACTATAATGGTGGTGTGTAAATCACATATATCGTTAGTATGAAGGTTAAAAGACAAAACTATTAAATTACTAATCACTACAGTAATTTGTTAAGGATTATCCAATCTAAGATGATAAAACTTGTGACATCAAAAATTGAAATGTAGAGGGGAAGTAGAGTGAAAGTGTAGAGTTGCTTTTTTATGATCAAAGATAAGTTGCTTTTGCTTAAAATATCCTGTTATAACTGTAAGATGACTTTTGCAAGCTTCATGATAATCACAAAGCAAGTAACTTTGATACACTAAAAATAAAAAGCAACAAAATAAATGTACCACTAGAGAAAATCACCACAAAGAAGACAGTAAGAGAAGAAGATAGAATCTTCAAAACAACTAGGAAACAATGAATCATATAGTGGAGTAAGTCCTTACCTGTCAATAATTACTTTGGATGTAAATTAAATTATCCAACCAAAAGATAAGAAGGGGCTGAATGGTTTAAAAATATAGGATCTAACTATAGTATAGAAATGGAAAAAGATGTCTCATGCAAATAGAAACTTTAAAAAAAGAGCAATACAAAAATTAGCCAGTCGTGGTGGCGGGCGCCTGTAGTCCCAGCTTCTCGGGAAGCTGAGGCAGGAGAATGGCGTGAACTCCGGAGGCGGAGTTCGCAGTGAGCCAAGATTGCGCCACCTGCACTCCAGCCTGGGCTACAGAGAAAGACTCCGTCAAAAAAAAAAAAAAAAAAAAAAAAAAAGAGCAAGAACAGCTACAATTAAACCAGATAAAATACAATTTAATTCAAAAGCTGTAAAAAGAGACAAAGATGATAATTATATAACTACAAAGGGGTCCATTTAGCCAGATAATATAACAACACACACACTCTCTCTCTGTCTCTCTCTCTCTATATAGCAACTGTATATATAGAGAGAGAGAGAGTAGTGTGTGTGTGTGTGTGTGTGTGTGTATATATATTTACTACACTAATGTGTAGTCACAATCTCTGTGGAGCTTAAATTCAATTTCAACCCAGTTTGGCCAACAAGGTATCATAAGAATGGCTTCTTATCACTGCATCTGTAATACGGTAATACACACACACATGCAAACACATAATTTATTAAGACTTTCCACACTCCACCTTTAACACTCTGTTAAAAAAAAATAAGGAGCCAGGTGTGGTGGCTCACGCCTGTAATCCCAGCACTTTAGGAGGCTGACGCAGGCAGATGACGAGGTCGGGAGATCAAGATCATCCTGGACAACATGGTGAAACCCCGTCTCTACTAAAATACGAACAATTAGCCAGACATGGTGGCAGACACCTGTAATCCCAGCTACTCAGGAGGCTGAGGCAGGAGAATCACTTGAACTCGGAAGGTGGAGGTTGCAGTGAGCTCAAATCATGTCACGGCACTCCAGCCTGATGACAGAGCAAGACCCCATCTCAAAAAATAAATAAATAGATAAATAAAAATTAAAAAATAAAAGAAAGGGACCAAAATATGACACGAGAATGTTTTTCATGACAACAATGAAATATTAAATTTTTAAAAATATAGGCAGTACAGAGGTAAAATTCTAATCATATGGCAATAAGTTCTGCTACTCCTTTCATGCTTTCTCAATTGTCAGTTGTGCCAAAACACACTTTTCCGTAGTGTAAACCAGATCTCAGGGTTAGTTTAGCAATGTGTTCAAGTCTGCTGTAAGCATTAGTCCGGTGAGACTTCAGCAAGCCGACACTATTCAAAGCAGTCAAAAATAAAATGTAAAAAAACTGAATAAAAGTCTCGTGTGTGCTAAGTTAAGAAAGAAATTCAAATATTGAAAAATATAACCTTTAATGCATTTTGTCTTCCCTTACATTTCCATTTTATTGCTTTAGTTTTTTTGTAGGGGCTAAAACCACTAAGTCTTTGCTCAAAAGGAAACGTTTTTGTCTACTAAGTCTAGTTTCTATAACCGTAAACTTGTGATGTTCTTGAGACACTGAGCCCTATCTATTACAGGCAAATTAAAAAGCTGAGGGGTTAAGAATGAAGTATAAGGAAGAAAAAGAGTATCAAGAAATCAAAAAATTTCTTCTTCTCTTGGGAACGGTAAAATCCTGAAAGGTAAATGGCAATCACATTCCCACAGCTATTACAGTGCTTCTGAATAGATAATCATTTCAAACCATTTATTTTGCTGGAAAAGATATTTCAGAGAAGGAAGTAAAAATAAAAAAACCCCGAAGTTTTAACATCGCCTTCATTTATGTATTGCTCACAAATGGATGAGAGGCAATTTTGAATTTACTGTAGGCACATTTGCTATACTGAATTCTTTATCTGCTAGTTATAGAGGTGGACAAATGGATGAGAAATAGATTCCCCAAGTGGAAAACGAGCCACACAGAAGAATTCAAAACAAACTCCTATTGTGAGTTGCTGAACTATACTACAGAGCAAGAAACAACATTGTAGACTGCTGCTTGCTTAGAGCTACTAATGCTGTTTTATGTAGAAGAAAACATGCATTTTTTCTCATTTGGGGGTAGACTTATAGTTTATCATGTGTTTCTTCTTTGGTCAATACTTAGCATTTGCTAAGTTTTCTATTTTTTCCTGGGTTGGCAGTGATAAATATTTTTCTTCCTAGATACATTTTGAATTTATATTTTCTTGTAAATGTCAGGTTTCCATTTGTCCTAAAGTAAAGGCTAGCCTGCATTGGCAATGTCTTTCTGCACTAAAACTTAGATAGAAGGATGATGAATTTGTAAATTCACTTTCAATAATCACTCAGTTCGTCAGGATTGTGAGATTTCTGGGACTACCAATATCTAATGCTTGGCTTGGTATACAGTAAACTCAATAAATATTTGTTGAATGATGAATAAGGCAATAGATTTGAGCACATAAAATAAAAATGAATTACATAATTATTTGTCCCTTGAGAAGCTGATGGACTAATAAGGAATATACACAATAATAAGAATAGCAAGACATTTCAAAAACGCTTTAGAATATTTTAATGAAATATTTTTACATGGAGATCAGAATAAAATTATAAACGTGATACCCTAAACAGAATCAAACATTTAAATTAATACATGATCTAGCATTAATGAGAAATGATTCATTATAACATGGAGATGGAGTGGAGGGATTTGTTTTTGCAGTGATGCCATTCTTAGAAGCACAATACAATATACAAAAGAAGTAGTTTTATATATAATATATATACACACACATACAAGTATACACATATATGTATATATGTATATATATATTATATATAAAACTACTTGTACTACTTATATATTATATATGTAAATTTATATTTATATATAAACACACATAAAGTGTTGTATCTATACTTATCTGTGGATTGTAAAAGAAAATAAAATTTCAGGACCCTCTTTATTTATTATGCTAAGGGGAAAGTTAAGCTTCGGAGATGAGTCACATAGCATGTGTGCAAGTTCTGCTTCTTAGATTATAGATTTACTCTCTTCTTCATTGTTCTTGGTCTGTAAATGACTAGGGGAGACTAGAGATCAGACATCTTACCCCTTCAATTCACTGATCTTTGTTATAGATTAACTATGTCCTTTATTGTCATGTACCCAACTCAGACCACATGGTGCAAAAGACCTCATGATTGTTACATCTTCAGGGTGGAATGTTAAATGTACCCTTCCAGAAAGAAAACTACAGTCTCAACTAATCAGGTCATTGTAAATATGCATCCAGCCTTGTATAGAAAGGTGTTGAAATTCTTTTTAGTTTCCTTAAACTTTATCTCTATAAACAACCCTAAGCTTCTACCTTCAGAACACTGATTTCTAGTCCTTGGAACCCGTGTTTCCCACGTGGCTGTCTTCAAACTTTGTGCTTGAATAAACTCTCTTTAAACTAGATTCTAACCCTTTGTTATTATTTTAGGTTGACATTATTTATAATTACAACATATTCAACACCATCTCTCTTATATGTGCATTTTTTTAAATAAAATTAAAGTAAGACCAAGAGCCAATGGAAGTTTCTAGGGCAGGTGTCATGTACTTTACTACCAACGTTTGCAGCCTTGTCCCAGTCACTTTTTATAAACCAAAATAAATCACATAATTTCAGGCAAGTGCAGCTATGAGAAAAGCACTACCCATAACAAGGTTTCCTCTTCTTAATAGAAACAAAGAAATCCTGGAGTTAACTCTTGTGAGAACAACTTAAACTTTAAAATATTCATATTTTGAAAGTATACAAGTATTAACAGTTGGTTTTCATTTTTTTTTTTTTTTTTTTTTTTTTGTTTTTTTGAGACAGAGTCTCACTCTGTCGCCCAGGCTGGAGTACAGTGGCGTGATCCAGCTCACTGCAACCTCCACCTCCTGGGACTACAAGCGCCCGCCACCACACCCGGCTAATTTTTTCTAATTTTTTAGTAGAGACAGGGTTTCACCATGTTAGCCAGGATGGTCTCAATCTCCTGACCTCGTGATCCGCCTGCCTCGGCCTCCCAAAGTGCTGAGGTTACAGGCGTGAGCCATCACGCCTGTCCAGTTTTCACGTTTTAAATCCCTTGATATGAGAACATACTTTGGGGTATTCCTAAACACTGTTTTTAAAGAAATTAAATGAAGCTTTTATCGATCTTACAAAACTGCCAAAACCAACCTAGAACTGATGTTCATCAACACATTTTATTTTATTTTAAATTTAAAGGAGTTTAATGAAGCAATGAAAGATTCATGAACCAGGAAGCCTCCAGAATCACAACAGGTTTACAGGGACTCCAGTACTGTCACATGGTGGAAGAAGATTTCCAGACACAAAAAGGGAAGTGACCTACAGAAATGGGAAGTGAGGAATGGAAACAACTGGATTGGTTACAGATCACTGTTTATCCTCTTTGAACAAAGTTTGAACACTCAGCAGTCTATGAGTGGTTGAAGTGGCTGCTGAGATTCGCCAAGACTCAGATATTGTTGCAATCCCATACTTCTAAGTTAGGTTTTCAATCTTGTCTGCCTATTAAGTTAGGTTATGGGTCATCCCCGAGGACTCAAATATAGAAGTAAAGAGTCCTTCTTAGGCCATAGTTAGTTCACTTTAACAATTCCCCCCTTTGGGTCATTTCCTCAATTTTGAGAGATTAACCAAAACTTTAGTCATTGATGTCACTATCATCATAGTAAATGTACTTATTTGGTGTTGAAAAGCACTGGAAAACAGTAGAACAGTGGGTTTTGCAAGGTGGGAATGAAGACTGAGTAGAGGGTAGCTCCTTATACTGAAACATCCCGTTTGCAGGAGAAAAACAAAACCTTCTCTGTTCTAGGATCTATGTGTTTCCTTAAAGTCTTAGTTTGATTATGTCACATTTAGCATAAGTGACTCCATTTTTGTGCAGTTTGGTCTGTTGGTGCCTAGTACATGAGCTCAGTCCAAACAATAGCCTCCCATAATTTTGTTTAAAACATTCCCCCTCTTTGGTCAGGCTCTCACTTAGGTGAGAGTGTGACCAAAACTTAGGACTTTAGTGCTACTCTCAGTTACCATCACTTTGGGATTCTGGTCTTAGCACCTCATTCATAGGTTACGGTTTCCTCGTGGTTGCATATTTCTTTCAGCTCTTGTCATTCCTATTGAAGAGAGACTACTTGACATTCTGGAGATGTCTGAATGCAAACATTTAAAACTTTTGAGAGAATACAGCACACTGGGGAAACTTCTATTATGACTATCGGGAGGATAACACCAAGAATTGAAAGTATGGTCCCTACCAGGGTCTCCATAAACCAAACCACTTAAAATCAAACAGATCAAAGAATGAGCTAAAGAGTTTACTCGCTTGATTAAGTGGTCTTCTCCTTAGTCCCCTACAACTGAGTATCTGTAATATCCGATGCTTTCTCCACAGGACATAAGTGCCAGCAGCTGCACAGATACTTCTGTTTAGCCAGTCAGTAATCTAGAGCAATTCGATTATTTAGCATAACTTTCACAAGAGAATTTAAAGTCTGTTGTGTAATTATAGCCTTTACAGTAGAGTTTACTATAGAGTCTTCATGAGGATGCATTTCTAATCATTGCTTCTTTTACTCCAAACCAAGGAGAAAGGACCTAACAAATGACGCACTTCTAGAAGAGTGAAGGCCTCCTGGCAATGTTCTCTTTAACCCATGGTGTGGGTTAAAGGGAGTGAACCAATGTTCTGTTTCTGACTGATTATGAGGCAACATATGTACCATTTAAGTTTCTCACCTACATTGGGCTTTCATCTTGTATCTATCAAAGTATAAGGTTATCTATGTATAACGCTGGCTGCAAAATCCTTCACAAGTAAAAGTATACCCAGCAAGTGCACACAGAAAACCTCTTTTCATTTCTATTGCTCAGAGAGACCTAAACAAAGGAATACATTACTCAAAGATAAGAGTCTCAAGACAGTAGAGAAGTCTTGATTCATGATCTTGGGAAAAGCTGTTCACATCAAGGATGCCGTCTTCTTCTGAGGAGAAACTTCCCTGATTAGTTTTACCTTAAACATTCCAGTGAGCGCACACTTACAAGAATGTGGAGGAACCCTTCTCAGTTGTGAAACTATGAACATAAGGTCATGAACACATTTTAAATCAAAAGTTTCTTAAAGGTTTCATCATCAATGTTACAATAGCAAATGAACTATTTAGTCTACAGATTCCTATAAACTTTTCTCTGAGTTTGTCAAATTCCAGGAAGACAGTGATCATAAAGGGTCATGGTCACTGTTTACATGGCATTTGTTTCATCCAAAACACTGTGATCTCTGATATCACAGTGTCTATCCTTATCCAACAAGAGGCAGAGCCTGGAAATAATTGATTATATATTTAATATAAGTCCCCTCTTCCCAGCACTGAACTTGACTTGGTCATGAGTCAGAGAAAATAAATGCCTGCCACTGGGGAGCTTAAAATAGTATAAAAATAGCATTGTCCATTTTTCTTTTCTTTTCAAAATTATAAATGTGAATATATGTCCATTGTTGAACATTTGAATTGAACAAATTTTATTATTAAAATAACCTATGAACACATCACCCAGAACGACCAACATCAAAATTTTGCTATAGAAACATGTCCATATCCACAGTGCTTAGAAAATTACATAAATAAATTTTAGCAAGACTGTTTAGAGAAATGTTAGTAAGTAAAGAGGAACTTAAATGCTAATTACAGGGATTTTATTATAAAATTTATGGCAAAACAATACAGTTGAATACTATTCACCCATTAGAAATTGTGGACACTTGCATACATTTTATTTACACTGGTCATTGTTTTACAAAGCATCTATGACTTTTGCTTAGCCTCCCATAATCAGGACAATGACAAAGAGAAGTCCCAGGAGTAACCAGCCCAGACAGTGAAGAGTCCAGGTAGAAACAGGAGGATGGAGGACTACAGGAGGCATATTTTATAAGGAAGATTATATGTATATATATACACACACTATATATAATTCTCTCTATATATACACACACATACACACATATATACTATAACTATATATACATATATATGCACATACACTCTGTCTCTCTAGATATATATAAAGAGATATAGATATGTACTGATTATTCCATTTACATCTGTGAAATTCTCTGAAAAAAGTGCTCAAGACATATACATATATACATATACACACACATAGAGAGATGGAGAGAGAGAGTGAACTGATGACTTAGTTGATAAATTTGATTATTCTGAAAGAGACTTAAACTTTGTTGACAAGTTTGGGAACAAATTAAAAATAGTTACTAAATAGAAAACTAAACAAATAAAAAATAAGATAAATATTAATTCCAGGAAGAAAACAATATTTTTATAAAGAAAATGTAATGATTCTCAAACCATGTGGGTCAGATGTAAAAAAAAAGTGTCAAATTCACAAATTACAAACATTTGACATATTTAAATGTTTTGTGGAAAGAGCATATCAAAGGAAGCCAGGGAAAAAATATTTTAAACTGAAAAATGACAAAAACACAAAGAGTCAATTGTTTATAAATATGGTTACATTAATTAAACACACACACACACAGACACACACAGATACATACACACACACACACACACAGACACACACACACAGTTAAAGTGAAAGGGATTGCTTCCAGAGACTGGTGATCAGGGATAGGACCAAGTAAGGTAATGGTGTTGTTAGCAGTAGATATTTTAAAACAATTTCTTTTATGAAAATCAAACAAATGTGCCACCTTAATGAAAAAAAAGGCAGTGCATGCATGCTATTATTCCAGGAGTAATATTGTATATCTTTATACAAATTGTATTTTGTACTTACACAAAAAGATCTTACATTATGTTTTAAAGTGAGTCTATTAGACACCATTTTCACTTACAAAATAAGTTTTTCAAGGGAAGTATCATTATATATATTTTTAATTCTGGAGAAACTGCGGACTCTTTTAATCAGATTTACTTAATCATAGCTAGATCACTGGGTCATGGTCAATGATTAATTGCCACAAGATGGTAAGGAAAACCAACCCGTTTCAGCAAATACAGTTTTCAACTTTAAGAGACTAAAAAACAGTTTTCTACAACGCATTTTAAGAAATGTGAAATCTTTCCCAGTTTCAAGGTTATAACTCATCAGTTCTTGGAACTTAAAATACACATCTAAGTCTTACAGGAGAACTCTTTGCCCTTCCCAGTAAACAGATTTAGAAAATTAAAGTTTTGATGACATAAAAAGAGAAAGACTGTTGGAATTTTACAGTAAGTGGTCTGCCAAGATTGCTTCTTTATCTCATTAAGCAAAGACCCAGGACTAACCCAAAGCTCTTCTGTCAACATTCTTTTGGCTGAAAGTTTCTCTCAAGGATTTCTTCTTGTTAGTGGAAACATGTGGCTTCGGGGTTCATGAAGAATTTTCAAGGCTGAATCAAAGTTATTTGTGTTTTCTTATTTTACTCCCATATCCATTGAGCAATAGAAGCTCTAAAATGGATCACATTTTTTGATAATGTATTTATCTTCGAACAATAAAAGTGACTTGCATATTTTTAGATTCTATACAGATAAACTACTTTTTTCTTTGGTTTTGTTCTAGAAGAGCTCCCTTACAACTTTGTAATATTTATATTTAGGTGAAATTTAATTCATAGACTTTATATCATTCCTACTGTAACAAAAGCCATTTAAATGTTTTGACTGTTTTAAAATTGTTTTGTCAGATAAAATTCAAAAGTTACAAAGTATTTCAGAGAGCACAAGCCCGGGTAATAGACTGAGTACTAAAACTGTGGAAGGAGCACCTTTCAAGAACTCATTCATTCATTCCATAACTATTTATTGAGGATCTGTAATTTGTCAGGCATCGTGATAAGTGCACAAAAGCTTACTACCTAGGAAACTCACAGTCTAATTCACAGAAAAGTTTAAAATGTTCAAATTCAGACATAAACTCAGTTCGCATTATCAACAAATATCAGAGTAAATTTTTCTACACAAAGTAGTGAAGCTAAAAACGGTCTAAAGAAGAATGCTGTTAGAGGAGAAGATAATCCTTTTCAAGAAAGTTAAAATTCTTATTATATTGTTAATAAATCACACATATGCACACACACCCACAAATGTACACAGCAGAGATTGGTTTTAATATACAATTTGAAACGGACTAATTGGAAATGGAGGAATTCATGGTTAGTTATTTAACAATAAAATATTCTGAAAGATTGGTTAGCTAGCAACTAAATTGTAATCCAAAGGCCATGTACCAGAGTCAGCTACTGTAAAAATTTGAGTATTATTATCTCCAATCAAGGCTAGGGGCTTGATAAATAACATAAGCATTCTTTCAAAATGAATAGTGAAATGGCTGGTCTTCTGGTCTGGACAAGATAGAAGTGCCATACAATTGCTCCTGCCCAAAAGAATACAGTAGAGGGGCCTAGAGAACTCGATAACTTATAGCCCTTTGGATTGTCACTTTAACCTTGAGAACTGAATTGTCAATGTATTCAGAAACTTATTTGGAGATTTTGTATGTGCTCTGATTTTGACCAAAAGGTTAGCTGAATGTTGCTGCTACAATATTATGAATTATATCTCAAGTAAACATTCAAGGTGTGGTCAGAGCACCAAAAAGAACAGGATCTGGAATTTAATAGAGCTCAGAGAGTGATATCACACTTGTGATGCCTGCTTTTAATGTTATTCGGTCTGAGACTAGTTTTCCTTGTGACATACTACACAGCGAGGACAGTTAGCATCCCCGCCTTCCTTAACTACTGGATCTTCCTACCTCACTAATGATCAAATTAACGACATAATTAATATAACACCATAATTAACGAATGATCAATTTGACGTAGGTAAATTCATAACAATAGACCATTTGACTATTTGGATTTCTCTCCTACATTTTTGTCACCTTGCTCTTCTTGATAATGTTCAACATTGATTTTTAATGAAAGTAAATTCATTCTCATGCTTAACTTTGATAATATGTATTTATTGAAACTCAGTTTGAAATGTACTTTTTCTGAAAGCCAGAAATAAAGGTGCGCTTTATATATATGATGGGAAAATTACAAGTGATTAATCTTTGCATTTGCTTCAACAGTAGATGTACTCATTGTTTTCAGAAAAAAAAGTAAGAGAACTCAATATGGGTGCATATATTATTATATTCTCTGTGTAAAACAGACAAATTGTAAATGGATCAGCACTATGTACTTATACTAGAACTTACAACTATCCAAAGAGTGGTGTGTGAGACTGATCTGTAGCAATTCTTATGATTTTTGAAGGTCCAGGAAAATAAGAACATGGCATATTAATCAGAAAATATATTTTTAAATTTTTTGCATGACATTCTATTCCTGCTTGGAATCACAATTCTTAATATGCCAATATTTGCTTTCAGTGTTACGGGTTGAAACTCCTATGAATCAAAAGATTTGTAAAATAGTTTGCATTGATGAGCTTTTAACAGCTTAAACACAAATACAAAAAAACGAAAACAAATGAACAAACAAACAAAAAACCCTTCAGATCTTTAAATGAGAACTATAATTAAGAGCAGAACTTTTTTTAAAAAAATTGTGTCGGGTCAAATAGGTAAGATCATCTGACTTCCTACTCTCCTGAGTACAGAGTGATATATTTATCTCACTATTTCTCTATTCATCACCTTATACTTTTTTCTTTAGTAATAGTGACTGGCCCTCAAAGGCCTTTCAAGGAAAGTGTGATGACATCTCCAAGATGTCTCCTTTACCCACCTCCCAAGGAAAGTGAACTCTGGCTGCTGAATGTCTCACATTGACTAATTGTTATGAACATTATAAATCTACCATATATTACTAAATACTTTGTGATTTGTGAATACAGAGAGGGAGGCTGTAGGGATTCCATGTCTATCTCAGTGAATGGAATAACGTAACAGAGTCCAACAGCATTAAGACTCTTTAAGCCACCAGACCGTGAAACGAATTTGTGGTGCAGAATTAGACCTCTAGACACCAGGGATCAACTCTCATAAAGATAAAAATTTTTTAAAAATCTAATTTTATAGATGATAACTTGGAAAGGTCAAGACTGGATCTAGAGACAAGAGAGCTGACAAGCCAAGAGTGTTAGCCTGGCACTCTCTGGAACCCACTATCGGGACAGAACATGGCAGGGATGTCATTGTTCAGTTCAGTTACAAGAATTCATTCACCTCAAGTTCTATAATTTATTCCAAGAACCGCAGCAGAAGAAAAAAAAATATAACTTAAGAGATAGACAACAGTTTGGAGAAGCTATGAAAGCAGTTCTTAAATGTTTGAGTGCATCAGGATCGCTTGGAAGGCTCATTAAAATACAGATTCTGCAACCCACCTCATGAGTTTCTGACTCACTAATCTGGGATACGCCCCAGGAATATTCAATTCTAACAAGTCCCAGGTGATACTGATGCTGTGTATCCAGGCACTATACTTTGAAAGCCAATATACTAAATAAATGAGCTTGGTGCTTAAAGATGTAGAGAGATCTTGATCAAATTAGAGGACCTATTTGTGGTTGGGTCAGAAGTAATTATAACGACCAATGTGATAATAGCAAGAGCAAAATCCACCAGGAGTAGTGGACAACTAATAAAAGCAGCCAAAACATAATACTATTGGAAGCAGGTAAAACAGCCACTGAAGAGTTAGATCTCTTTCTCCCTTGAAGGGAATTCAATTTTTCTTTCCCCAAACTGTTTTCATTAGAAAAGAGGTGTGTGTATTTATCATTACAGTTACTCAATCTAAAAATGTTGCTAAGTACATATTATATGCTAGTGACTGTGCCAAGGAATGAGAATACAGAGAGTGAAACCCAATCTCTCCTCCCAGGAAGATGAATTTCTAAAGTAGTGAATGCTGTATAATAGCAAAGACGATGTCTTGTGCATCTTGATGTTTCTTACAAACTTCGTCACAGTGCCTCATACATAGTAAATACTCAATGAACATATGTTAAGTAAATGTTACCTTCATGCACACCAGCATGTTCTGCGGATCCCTGTATTTCCTAAACCTTGCCAGTGTACCAGACACTTTGCTAAACATCTTGTCTTTGAATTCTCAACAACCGTCCTTTAAGGAAAGTACTTTTTTTATTCCTAAAACACAGAGAGGGAACTGAGTTTTAAAAGATTAAGCAACTTGCCCCAGATCACCCAGCCAAAAGAGTCAGGGTTGGAATTTGAGCCCTGGTCTCCATGGCTTTTCTAGATCCTTCTGCATCAGCTATGCTGTCTTAAAAAGTGACTGAAAACATTTTTCCCTTATGTTGTCAAGCATGCATTCCTGTGATCATTACTCTAGTAATACACTTAAGAAAAAAAAATTTTATATGCCTGTCTTTTTTTTTCACCCATTTACCATGGAGTAAAAAAATATTAGATATATTTTAATGAGTTATCTCAATGTGCTGCACTAATAAGAACTAACATTTAACATGTTCCAGGCAACGTGTTAAATGCTGCATCTCATTTTATTTTCAAAAAGAAACCCTATAGTTTTATTATTACTTCCAATTTACAAATGAGAAATTAGAATCAGAGGAATTAAGTAACATTTTTACCATCACAGAGTTAATATGTGGCATATGAAAGTTGAATCCTGTTTTTCTAACTTTAGAATTCTCACTATACACCACAATTCCATACTGCCTCTCTTCAACTCTCACCTATTCATAGGTCTTTAGGATATCTATCATTATGTTTTCTTTTTTACCTTTTTTTTTAAAAAACAGTGATTGATTAACCACCCAAAGCAACCATATATATTAATACAGGAGTGCAGGTGGTCACTTAAATGACTTGGCTTATCACTACGTTCAGGACACCAGGGACTTTTTTGTATTGTATGTAAGACTCAATTAACTGGAAAGGCTTAGAATTACTATGCAAATTTGACACAATCTATACAATGTCAATAAAAGCAAAATCAATTTTGTCCTAAGAGAAATATTGAAAAGGCTGAAAGTGGTGGTTTCTTTTTCCTTTATTAAGTTTTCTTTGCCCATAGCATATAACATGTGAAGAAATTATAGGACGGAAATGTATATTTAATATATCTCAATATTATCTTCAAGTTTAAGCAGATATATTGTTTTATATATATATGTGTGTGTGTGTATGATTTTAAAATGATTGTGCATGTCAGATAAACAGACTGGCATTATTACTGAGTGGGTCCGACATGATATCTATCATTCTGAAAGCATACAATGAGATGAAATTTTCTATTATGGATGGCAGTGGCATCCATAGGAGGAAGGATTTATATTCAACTGATGTTTTTCTTTACTCCATTTATCTAGCTTCTGTTATCTGTTTCATCCTCTAGATTCAAGGTTGTCTAGGACCTAGAATGAACTTCTACATTAGCAGAAAATTCACAGAGGCTTCTTTCAGGCACGGTACCACGTCTTCGTGTTCAGTTTCCATTTGCTACCTAATCCCATTATTTCCCACCTTTGCTTTCCTTAGGAGACTCAAGCCACCTGATATGGTTTGGCTGTGTCCCCACTCAAATCTCATCTTGAATTGCAATAATCCCTACATGTTACGGGTGGGGCCAGGTGGAGATAATTGAATCGTGAGGTGATTTCCCCCATACTGTTCTTGTGGTACTGAATAAGTCTCACGAGATTTATTTAATAAATGGGAATTTCCCTGCACAAGCTCTCTTGCTTGCCCCCCAGTAAAATGTGACTCTGTTCCTCCTTTGCCTTTCGCCATGATTGTGAGGCCTCCCCAGATACGTGGAACTGTGAGTTGATTAAACCTCTATTTTGAAACAAATTACCCAGTCTTGGGTACATCTTTATTAGCCGCATGAGAACTAATACATGCTTCCTGTTTCTCAAACAAGTCAAGGATGTTCTGGCTTAGTTTTCACTTGCAGATCCATCTGCCTGGGATTCATCATTCCCATCTCAACTCATATATCCTGTTCTCAGGACATTGTTTTCCTTTTCATTTGTTTTTATCCCTAATCTATTTATAGTAAAAATGTACCCTATTTATGTTGCAATTCTGCAAGTTTTGAGAAACACATAATATAACTACAACAACAATCAAGACATAGAATAGTCTAATCCCCCACAAAACCTCACTGTGCCTCTTGGTAGTTAACCTCTCCTTCTGCTGCATGTCCCAGGAAACCAATGATCTGTTTTCTATTCTTATAATTTTCCCTTTTCTAGAAGATATATTCATGGAATCATACAATATGTAGCCATTTGAGCTTCAGTGGAATGTCTATTTTTTATTAATTACATAACGTTGCCCTAAAATATACTGTACCATTTATTATCTTAATTTATTTTCTTTACAGCACTGTTCTCTGAAAGCATTGTTTTACTGGTTCCTGTGTCTATTATCTGTTTTCTTTGCTCTGAGCTGCAGCAGCTAGCATATACGTCACTTTTGTGCAAAATTAGAAAAAAGAAAACTTTTTTCAGGCTTACTCACAACTTATGCACTTAAACAAAATTTAGTCTGCAAAGGCATTTCCAAAGTGAAAGATTAAATAAAATCCACAGCCCTTATGTTCAATGTAACAATTTAAGTATAGAACTATACTTTTATTTTATTACAATTTTAAAACATGAAAGGGCTCTAGTGTGAAGTTATTAAAGACATAGTAAATATGATTTACCCTTTGATTTCCTTCCAAACATCTTCTAGAAATGATTTTTTATTTTTTAATTATGTATTGACAAATTATAGTTGTGTATGTTTATGGGACACAAAGTGATGTTATTATTTTTCAATACAATATGGCATGATTAGATCAAGGCTAATTAACCTATTTATCACCTTCAGTATTTGACTTTTTTTTTTTTTTTCTCTATGGAGTTTCATTCATGGCATCTAGGCTGGAGTGCAATGGCGTGGGATCTCGGCTCACTGCAACCTCTACCTCCCAGTTTCAAGCGATTCTCCTGCCTCAACCTCCTGAGTAGCTGAGATTACAGGCACCTGCCACCATGTCCGACTAATTATTATATTTTTAGTAGAGAGAGAGTTTCACCAGTTTGCCCAGGCTGGTCTTGAACTCCTGACCTCAGGTGATCTGACCGCCTCGGCCTCCCAAAGTGCTGGGCTTACAGGAGTGAGCCACCACGCCCAGCCAGTATTTGACATTTTTTATGGTGACATTTGAGATGTACTGTCTTAGTAATATTTCCCTTTGTCAGGCTTTTCTATCTGCTTATAACATCATGATGCTATTAAATCTTATTATGTATTAGATGTTTGTCATTTCCTCAGAATCCGTATGTTGAGAATGGAGGAAAATAGGCAGACAAGAGGAAGGACCAACTTGCAGCTCCCACTTAGATGGACAGAGCAGTATGTGGAGACCCACATTGTGAACTGTTGCTCCAAGAAATACTGCAGGAACATACCAGGAAAGTCAAAAGAATCCACAGACCCTTTGAAAGAGGCGGACAGCTACTACAGGCTCCACAGGACAGCCAAGGAACTCAAAAGAAGATATACTAATAGCCAACAAACATATGAAAAAATACTCAACATCACTAATGATCAGGGAAATGTAAATCAAAACCGCAATGTGATACCATCTTACTCCTACAAGAATGGCCATAACAAAAAAAAAATTAAAAGAAAATCATAGAAGTTGGCATGGATGTGGTGAAAAGGGAACACTTTTACATTGCTGTTGGGAATGAAAACTAGGATAACTACTATGAAAATCAGTGTGGAGATTCCTTAAAGAACTAAAGGTGGATCCACAATTTGATCCAGTAATCATGCCCTGGGTACCTACCCAGAGGAAAAATAATCATTATACAAAAAAGATAACTGCACATACATCTATAGCAGCACAATTCACAAATAAAAAAATATGGAACCAGACCAAATGCCCATCAATCAAAGAGTAAAGAAAATGTGATATATGTGTGTGCATGTGTGTGTGTATATATGTGTATGTATACACATACATACACATATATACATATATACACACATATATACATATATACACACATATAAGTATATGTGTGTACATACATATAAGTATATGTGTGTATATATGTATACATATATGTATATGTGTGTATATATGTATACATATATGTGTGTGTGTGTATATATATAATGGAATATGACTGAGCCATAAAACAATGTTTTAAAAAATATTATTTTTAAAAAAGGCATAAAAAATAAAATGGCATTCATAGCAACCCGGATGAAATTGGAGACCATTATTCTAAGTGAAGTAATGCAGGAACGGAAAACCAAACACCGTATGTTCTCACTTATAAATGGGAGCTAAGCTGTGAGGATGCAAAGGCATAAGAATGTTACAAGGGACTTCGGGGACTCAGGGGAAAGGGTAGGAGGGTGGTGAGGAATAAAAGACTACACATTGGATACAGTGTACACTGCTCAGGTGGTGGGTACACCAAAATCTCAGAAATGACCACTAAAGAACTTATTCATGTCACCAAACACCACCTGTTCCCCAAAAACCTATTGAAAAGAAAAAAAGAATCCGTAAGTTGATACCCCACTTGCTTATGTGATGCCATTAGAAGAGGGGCTTTGGAAGGTAAGAGGGATTAGATGAAATCATGGGGGAAGAGCCTTCACACATTGGATTAAGACCTTAGAATCCCGAGAAAGCTTGCTTCTTTGAACTCTGTGCCATGTGAGGATATAAGAAGAACTTTGCAGTCTCCTTGCCAAACGAGGGTCACCACCAAAAACTCAACCATGCTGACACCCTGGTCTTAGACTTCTCAGCCTCAATAACTGTGAGAAATAAATTACTCTCATCTATAAATCACCCCATCTAATATAATTTGTTATAGCCGCCTGAAATAACAAACTCACTTTCTCTTCTCTGTCTAAAATTTTTCATCAAACTTTTTGACCTTCCAGGACCTACAGGAAAATCACAAACCTCTCAGTTTGGCATTCCAATGCCCTCGCTGAATGGAGAAGGCACCAATGTTGCAGCCTCATCCTCTTTCCATACTCGCTGCTCCCTTACAGATGCGGTGCACGTCAGCTAACCTGGCCAACAACTAGTACCTAGGGACACCTACATTTTCCCTATGCACTTCTGAAAAGTCCTCCTGCTCATTTTTGCCTTCAAAAAGCATAATCAACTTTCAAGGTTCAGGCCCTCTTTCTCTATGAAACTTTGCTGATTTATCTAACCCAGTATCTATAGACACTATTTAAACTTCTCTTATGAAAGTCAAAAACTCCATTATGACCAATAATAAAGGAGCCAATAATTTTCCTGAAGACATCAACTACATATAACATGAAATTATAAAATCAACAAATGAAGGGAGAAAATGAAATGTTTACTTGTGTAACATATGAGTATATCAAATGTTACTGCCACTGTCAAAATAAAGAATGTTAAAATGATCAAGAGAATAAAGAGGCAACAATATTCTAAAAGAAAAGTCATTAGCACAGTAATTGGCTTAGGGCAGATACTCAACAATGTTACTTTCATTCCCGCAGTCAAATAAACAGTACTAAAGTCTTTGTTTTCCACAGTCTAGAAAAATAATGTTGGAAATCTAAGAAAATTATGCCACAAATGGGAAAGTGAATATACATTTTATCACTAAATTATGAGATTAGAATCAGGACTCTTTCTTGAGGTTTAAAGGGGATATTACAAATAAAACATGGTCTTAGTACTAAAGGTATTTCAATATAATTTGATGTTACCTCTAGGATAGTACCAAAAGATTATTTTAAAACAGTGTTGCCCTGAGGCCCTGCTAAACTTTTATTACTTGAGAACTAACATAGCATTTCCACAAAATTATATTTTTTCTTATTACGGATAAAAATGTAATTTTCCAATTATTAGATATGTAAACACTGATAGATGACTTTATTAGTATGCATGTTTGATAAAAGTAAGGGAACCTGCTCAACTTAATAGATATGAAGGCAACAGAATTATATTTTCAAAAGCACTGTGGTTACATCTATTTTTAATGCTTTGGAAGCACCTGTCAGCAAGAACATCTGCATCCTAATAGTCTATTTTAAGAAAATTTAAATCATCCTTATGCTGACAAATACAGCCATATTCCAAATATGTGCATCTCATAAAAGCTAATACATATTCAATGACTCATTAAAATCAAACATTTTAAAACATCATGATTCAAGACCCAATACATACTTTTAAAATAACATTTCATAATGAAAGGATTGTATACTGTACCACATGCAAATATTTATTTCATTTAATAATGATGATCACTATAAAAATGCCTCTTAATCAAAGGAAAGAAATCATTATACCATGTGTTTCAGCATAATTATTTATTTCTCTGTATGAAATTCTATGTGTGTTTGAGATACTTGAAAATTACCATGTATTATATATAATGGTTATAATGTTGTTGAAGATTGTAAACCAAATTTTATTGTATTAAGTTAAAAACTGTTACAGTTATCATTCTCCTAATACAGTAACACCCACTGACTCATCATTCATTGCCTACTGAGTTCCCATGCTTTAGCAGGAGGGCAAATGACAGTTTGACTGTCATATTAGACTTCTTTGAGTCTCTGAATGAAAAAGGCTGTGGAAAGCTAGTCTCTGTGGAAGATCAAAATATTTTCTAAATGCTATACACTGTCTTTATAAATCGAGAGCTAGACTCAGGCAACTCTGATCAAAGAATTTTACTCCAAACTTTTGCTGGAACTAACTCGTAAGAGGATGAAACGGAAAATCGTTCCAAATAGGAAGAGAAAGTAGAAAGATTTCTGTATCAAGGAAATTAGAGGAGAGGAAATGAGAAGGTGGATAAAACCAGAGCCCCTAAGAGGATAGATCCCCAGTTCCCTGAGTCACAGGCAGAAAGGTGTGGTAGGTGAAGGCAAAATTATAAAACTCTTGATGAAATCCTCACATCCCTCAAAGGATAAGGAGGCATCCAAGATCTAGGCCAGAGGCAATTTCCCCCTCCCCATTCCAGGGAACTTTTGATAAATTCGGGAGACGTTTTTGATTGTCACAATGTGAGTAGGGGCGGGGGTAGGCATTGTTACTAGTATCTGGCACCTATTAGGCCTATGGGAAGGATCCAGCTAAGCAACAATGCAGAGGACAATCTCCCACTACAAGGAATCATCTGTCCCCAAATGTCAATAGCGCTGAGGTTGAGAAACACTAGGGTGGTGTTCTACTTCATTGCCACATCCAATATGGGGCAGTAAGGGGTAAGGGCAAAGGGAGTTTTCAAGATAGGTGAGCTTGAGATGCTACTCTTGGTTCCCTTCTATCTGCTCACACATAAAATTATTCCAAATTTAGAAGTCCATTCAAATTTGTGAGCAACGCAATACAATTTACAGTCAGTGACCAGAGCTGAGCCCCATGCTCAAAAGATGAATTCTCTCATTCAACAAAGTTTGAATGTCTTCTCAGTCAATACCTGGCACTGTTCTAGGCACGAAGGGTACAGTATGATGTAAACCTGCCACATTTTGTGGAGAGATTACAGAGACAGAATACAGGTATGGGGCCACAATTTCATAGAGGGTCTTCAGGGATGTTCTATCTGAAAAGGTAACGTGTGTAGAGGTCCCAGGAGAAGCAACAGCAAATATAAGGTTCCTGAGCAGAGTAACAACCAGGAGGCCAGCGTGAACGGAGACAAGTTAGAGTCAGGGTGGCTGAAAAGCTTGTTTACTGGTGAAATCATTAAGATATTATGGGCTATTTTGAGAACGTGAGCTATTTAATAAGTAACATGGAAAGCAATGAAGGGTTCTGAGCGTTGAATTATGTTATCTAATTTATACTTTTAAAAGAAATTTAACTTTATTTTAAATTGACATATAACAATTATGTATATTTACGGTATACAATGTGGTGTCTTGATTTACATATACATTAAGAAAAATTCAAATTAACATATTCTATCACCTCAGCAATTTATCTTTTTTGATGGGGTGAGAATGTTAAAAATTTACTCTTTTAACAATTTGGAGATATACATTATGACTAATGGCAGTCACTATGCGGGGCAAGAGATCATCAGCCAAAGCTATTCCCCAAGTCTAGCTGAATCTTTGTAACCTTTGATCAGTATCTTCTCTTTGCCCATCTTTCCTCTCTCCGCAGGCCTCTGGTGACCACCTTTCTCCTCTCTACGTCTGTAAGATCCGCTGATTCCTCCGCCAAACATTCCAAAGGAGATTGTGACAGGAGGATAGAGAGAGGTCGGATCTGGACCGGGGTGGTAATAAAAGATAACAATCTTCTTGATGAATTCATTAATTTTGTATGAATAAAGGAACAAAGTTGTCATTTCTAAGATGGGAAGACTGGGAAGGATCAGGTTTTAGTTTCACTTTGTTTTATTTTGTTGAGGAGGGTCAGAAATTTGTTTTTTAACATATTAAGTTTGAGGAGCTTATTACATGCAAATGAAATTATTGAGTATGCAATTTGCTGAGTTGGGAGTTCAGAAGACAGATCTGGGTTAGAGTTATAAATTAGAGTTTTAGCATAGCGATGGTGTTTACAGCTGTGAAAATGGGTATATCAACTAAGAAACTGATGAAATTTCTGTGGTGAAAAAGACAGGATTTTATCCAACCCCTCAACCCCTCAAGTTCCAATATTTGATTGCACTGTGCATGGCCAGAATGTAATCCACAGAAGTGAGTCTGGCATTACCTGAACTGGATAATACCCTGTTTAATGGTTCAAGCCCATAGATCACAGCCTTGAATGTTGCCCCAATATGAAATCGATAAAAATGTGTTCAAACTCTTGCTCCCAATATCAGTAGATATGTCATTTGAGGACCAGTAAAATCAGCTGGTAGTCCAGAGGCAGTCTGCATGTTCTACTCAAGTAGTTCTGACCAGTCACTGAGTCAGTGTAGTTAAAAAGGAGACAATGACATCATGTGATTTGTTAGGCATGGTGTTTCATGACCTTACTACACATAGGAAAAACCATGTTATCGAGGGCCCATCTTGGGAAATAGAGATTTCATCCTCACTGCCCTGAAGTTGCAATGGCAGCCACGTGCTCTCAGCTACTTTAGTGGTGGGGATAGGAAAGTGAGGAGCAGTTCATGAGATGGAACATTCACAAGAAAGGACTCCAGTTAACCAGAAGAGACCAGGTTTACGTTAACTGGCTCATTTAAACTGTCTCTGCCCTTAGTGGAAATGGAAGTTTGCAAGGAAAGTTAGCTTAAATGAAAAGAAAGTGATGAAAGCCATAGGTGGTTGTCCCACATGTGAATTGCAATGTGAAATTTTTCATCTGCATACTGTTCTGGCATACTCTTTATACAGTTTCAACATATAAGATTGCAGTGTGATGGAAAGTTGCCATAACCATTTTCCTGTTATAGCAGAATTCAGTATGAATCAGTTTTGTCCCCAGTGTCATGTAAGTTTCAGTTATTTAAGTACTAAAAGAAATGTACATTATTGTAATATAGCTTATTTGAAACATGGATGAAGAAACAAAGTATATTTCAAAAGCACTGCATTCTTTAGATTCAGAAGATGAATTAGAAGTGGGAAATTAGAGAGATATTTTTATCGAAGTAGTTCAGGAGCGCATATGATGAAAGCCACAATCTCCCCCACTCCCACTGCCAGTCACTGCTCCTGAGGAAGATAGAGTAAAAAATGGGGCATATATGCAAGAAAAACTGTAAAGGGCGCAAAGAGAAACAAATATACTCCTTCACAGTTCACATTAGTAAAAGTAGAAGAATAAACAATATAATTGTTTGCAAAAATAATTTTTTTCAGAGCCCTAATATTTCCCCAGTCATCTAATACAGCTGACTTTGTCTTTTAGCTTTCACTATCCAATCCGAGTAAGTACCAATATTTCCTGTGAATTTTAAGATACTCATTGCATATTTAAGCTTTTCCTACTGCGAACTCCATAAAGAATTTAGAACAGAGATGAAATTTTAGAAAGTGATTCTGTTTATTTCAACCTCTTTGACTTTTATTTTGCTGTTTAAGTCAGATTTCATTTCCTAGGACATATACTGCATGTTCCATTATTTAGAACATTGATAAAGTGTAATGCTCTTTAATTCTTTCCCTGTGTATTCATCCATGTATTCATAATATCTGAGAAATTACACAGAAAGCTATTTTAATTGCTTTTGCTAGCTTTTTGATACCAATTATGCATATATACAGATATTTTATTCTTAGCAAACATCTGGAGAGAATTTTTGTTTTCTACGGAAATGTAAAACTTCATTGGGCATGATAGCTTTTACTTAGCAGAAACTGCTAAGGCTTGGGTGAATTAAGCACACTAGAGAATTATTTCCTCTATAATATTCCTCTATTTATATTTTGATAAGTAGCTGCTGCTTGCATTAAGTGGATTTTTCTGTTTTTTTAGCCTAAGCTTAATATCTTAAAAAATAGCTTTTGGCCGGGCGCGGTGGCTCAAGCCTGTAATCCTAGTACTTTGGGAGGCCGAGACGGGCGGATCACGAGGTCAGGAGATCGAGACCATCCTGGCTAACACGGTGAAACCCCCGTCTCTACTAAAAACTACAAAAAACTAGCCGGGCGAGGTGGCGGCGCCTGTAGTCCCAGCTACTCGGGAGGCTGAGGCAGGAGAATGGCGTGAACCCGGGAGGCAGAGCTTGCAGTGAGCTGAGATCCGGCCACAGCACTCCAACCCGGGCGACAGAGCAAGACTCCGTCTCAAAAAAAAAAAAAAAAAAAAAAAAAAATAGCTTTTATTTTACCAGTGTTGACATCTTAGGTCCAGAGATAAAGAAACATTATTATTATTACTGTTATTATTTTTATTATTATTTTAATCAGAGTAGCATTTACTGATTTCTGTATTTTATGAAACATAGTCTCAGAATATAAAATAAAGCACTATATTATGAGGACAGAGGATTCATTTGTTCCTTGAATATTAAACTAATATTTATTACGTGTCCACTAGGGACAGGAATTATGCTGAGCAGTGAATGAATAAGATGGTCTGGATTCCCAAAAGACTCGGTGCAGGTAGAAGAGAGAGCCAAGTGAAGATAGGAGTGTAATGAAATTCAGTAAGTATTCTGCGCTCGGATAGCAATATGAATAGGTAATTCTGCAGACTCCTAATGAGGTTCAGGGAAAGCTGATGGAGGTACTGGCTCATTGGAGTCTGGGGAGAAACACAGGAGTTAACCAGAATGAATGGGGAGGTATGGGACTAGGAATGGGAGAGGAGTGGATGATGAAGTGAGAATAGAAATAATGGCAGGAGATGGGACTAGAAAGATAGGCCAGGGCTTGACTGGATAAGGCACTATCAGCCATTCAAATACATTTAGATTTTATCTTAGAGAGCAGAGCAAGGTTTAGAATGGTTGAGGCTGGGGTGGAGGTGTGGAGTGGAGAGATGGTTAAGTAAACTGCTTTCCCTCTTGAAAAACTTTCAAATGAATTGACTTGCAGATGGTCAGACTAGAAGCAGGAAGGCTATTTAGAAAATTATTCAACTAATTTGAGTTGGATCGTAATAAGGCTTAAACTAAAACAGAAAAATGAATAATGTATTACATCTACTCTAGAGATGTGATGACAGAACTGAGAGAATTTGGTGATTGATTATATTACAGGACAACACTAAAAAATATCCCAATGGCCAGGAAGCTTCTGACAGTTTGCTTAGGAAATCTCTTTTTTTAGTTTCGAGATACTATTTAGGTCTTTAACTACTTATCTACTTGTCTATAACAAGTAGTCAACAACAAGTAGTACTAAAATTATAGCTTGAATTATGTATTGGTGAAAAATGGTAAATACTAAATAAAATGTAATTGATTTCCAACTTATTGAGGGTAAACTTAAAATAGATTCAAACTATTGCTTACTTCTAACTTTCCACCTTCAATGATCACTTACAGGGACATCTATCTTTAAGGGATTAGATACTGGTTAATATCCAAAAGCTCCCATAAACAGGGCCACTTGCTCTTATCATAACGCACTGTCACATAGAGCAGTTTGCTAAGCACTTGTTTTGGAGGGTGGTTCCGACAAGGATTCCTTGTGATTATCTGCTCCTAAGCTAACTCTGGGTCCTCCAGATGTTGGCGAATGCATATTACTGAGACAATTCTGAGGCAGAGGAAAACTTGAGGACCTGTCCTATCCTTTGGATTTCCTGGTTCTTCTTCTGTTAGCCTATCTACCTAGAGTTAGTTTGAGCAGAACTCAACTACTGGCTATTCTGCATTCTCTGCCATGACACCAACCTGTTTTATTACAAGTTGTTATGTAGAAATAAACTGAATTGTTAAAGTGAAATTTAAAACAAAGGGCAGAAAATATAGGTTCAATGCAGGGAAAGTGAGAGAGAGAAGGGTCAGGAATGAATCCTGGCTTCTGGCTTATGCAACTAGATGTTCTATATCTAGAATAAGAAGAGGTTTGGGGGCTCTGACCTGGAACGTGATGAAGACAGGAATGAATGAGATTTGAGTATGCTGGTTTAAGGACACTGAAGAAAAGTCCAATAACTGGGTTGAAATTCTGGGTAAGAAATTCTGGAACTGAGCAAAAGGGACTGTAATGGAGATGGAATTTGGGAAGTCAGCAACATGAGATTAAAGCCATGGGCCTAGATAAAATTACTTGAGAACGTGTGGAATAAAAAGAGAAAGCAGACAGTGGATCTATGAGAATACCAACATTATCTGGAAGAGGGCAATTCACAAACAGGCTGAGAACAACTGGACAAAGACAAAAACTGGAAGAAATTAAAGAGGCTATTTTAAGAATCTGGGAATAAAATAAAGTGTGCAATGCCACACAAAGGTTGAATAATTTATGCACTTAAATGTTTGCATTGGATTTAAACAAGGAGATGACAGGTAAATTTGACAAAAATCACTTACAGTGGAGTTTGCGATGGGAGGAAGAAGGTAGAGATAGCAATTTTTTTTTTTTTTAATGAGAAAAAAAGTGGCAGATCAAACATTATGTTAAAAAGTGGAGAGTGCCAGTCCCTTGTAAGGTCTACAGTTGCAAGAGTCAAAGTGTCTCTTTCACTGCATGTATTCAATCAGTTAAACAAGTCACAAACTGAGTATAGGAGGAGACCACACAAAGACATGAAGACTGTGAGGAGTGTGTCACTGAGGCCATCTTCGGAAAATAGGTACCACAAAGACAAAGGTTAACATGGTCTTATAGCTATATTTATTTTTTCAATGCAGCTTGCAAGTATGATAGTTTATACATTCAATTAGATTACTCATATACATACATCCCATAGGTGTCATTTCCTTAGGCAGTAAGAAGAGTTTTTTTAATTATTATTTTTATTTTTTTAAATACCAGTTGCACAACTACTTTAAAGTGGTTGAAACTCTCATTTAACTAGGGAAAGCAAATATTCAGAAAATTCTATATTTGAGAATCCTAATCAATACATATATAGCTTAGATCCTTCCTGAGTGATGTCTTTGCTCCGTATTTTTGTGCTTACTAAGAAACCAATTGAAAACAATAAAACTATTTTTAAATTGTACCTTCCTGGCCAATTCTGTCACAGTGGGTGATCTCTATTTTTCATTTGTAAATTTCTAAAACTCCAGAAACTATTGTGTATTTATATATTAAAATCCAGAATAAGATAATTTCAGAATTCACAATAAGTTATACACTGTTTGTAGTTAACTTTGCATCTCATTTTTTCCATTATCTTTCAAAAAGAGTACTATGATGTCCATCTATATTATTCTATGATTATTTTAGGAATCATTAGTTAAGAGAAACTGTAACATATTTCTGGAATGCTAGTGAAATGTATATATCACAAACCATTTGTAAATGACATTCACTGAATTGCTTTTAGATATTAAAAATATATATATATATTCCTTAATCAAAATTCTGGGGGGATAAATAAGGCATGCTCCAACAATTTTTCTTCTCTAATTCCTAAGGAAACACAAAATTATTTTTTAAAATCTCATTAAACTTAGACAAATATATCTCTGATAGTCTTGCAAAATGAGGCTAACTTAAAATTTAACTATGGTCAATTGATTCTGCAGAGTGGGTGGTAGGCTATTGACTTTTTAAAATACTGCTCTAGAGGAAAATGTCATCACCGATGTGTACTAAGAAAGGGCAGAGACAAATTTCTAAGGGAAAAGTTTAGCTCTCAAAAGGTTTCCACAGCAGAAGTGTTTCCTAAAGGCCAAGAAAAAAAAAAAAATCTGTGTACTGGGCAAGAAATCAATGTATAAAATCCAGTTTCTGTAGGCAAGCTGAATTGCCTGTTGGATTCTACAACGTAGGTCTCGGGCTGGTGGCTTTCAGCCTCCACAAAACATAAACAGCTTTGTTTGGCCTCGAGTCTTAAAATATTTTAAATTACTGGCCGGGCGTGGTGGCTCAAGCCTGTAATCCCAGCACTTTGGGAGGCCGAGATGGGCGGATCATGAGGTCAGGAGATCAAGATCACCCTGGCTAACACAGTGGAACCCTGTCTCTACTAAAAATACAAAAAAATTAGCCGGTCGTGGTGGCGGGCACCTGCAGTCCCAGCTACTCGGGAGGCTGAAGCAGGAGAATGGCATAAACCCGGGACGTAGAGCTTGCAGTGAGCCGAGATCTGGCCACTGCACTCCAGCCTGGGCGACAGAGGGAGACTCTGTCTCAAAAAGAAAAAAAAAAAAATTATATATATATATATTTTAAATTACGGACCAAATCTTAAACTCACGAGTCTTTACAATAAAATTCTGATATCAGGATTTTCCTAAAGCACCAGAATATGCTGCGCTCCAAGTTCAAACACGGCCTATCTTACTGTTGCACCTCAATGGCCTTCTGATGTGTGTTGGCATTTGAATTCGAGAACCTCAACTTAAATGTCAGACAAGTTATGTCAAAGTTAAAAATATGTAAAATAGACACGGAGTAGTATCTCAGTGCAATGATGGGCTTGATTTTTCATTTTCTAGATTACTGTACAGTTCTGTGGGGCAGAGAGTAAGAGTGATGTTTCGACTTTTGTCTAGTTAGAGATGCCCTCATAAAATGAGGTTACTTGTGTTCAATATGAAACTAATTTCTGTTCAGGGCAATATGCAAAGAAATATGGTTTCTCCATCAGACATCATTCAATTTTGTATGAAACTTCAAAATATTGCCCTTATGTTATGTATTGCTCTTTATTTATCTAAATCCTTAATTGCTATTTTGCCCAGTTTGGCTATCTTAAAATTTCCCTCATTAATTAATAAGTTAAATAAATCATCCATTAAAAATATTTTATATTTGCCTAAACATTGTAATTTTACTAGTTATAATTTTATTAAAGTAAAATTACTTACGAAAGTAAAATTATGCTGTAACAGAAGAAAATAAATTAAACCAATTATCAGAAGTATTTAAGCAAAAGCTTGTATTTTCTTATTATACTTTGCTTAGGCTTAGTTTCTATTCTATTAAGTCGGTGCAAAAGTAATTGCGGGTTTTGCCATTAAAAGTAATGGCAAATTAGCAATTGCTGTTGCACCAACTTAATATCTGATATCGCCTGGTTTGTTGATCAGCCAACAAAATTGTATTGATTATATTTATGAAGACATATAGTATAGCTCTCAAGAGTTCAGAGTATAGTGACTGAGAAATATTTTAAAAATTAGCTATTATAATGCAAATTGTTAAATGTGGAGGTATTCACAAGATACTATGGGGAACAGAAAAAAAAAGTACACGTGATGGGGGAATTAGGGAGACTGCCTAGGGGAGATAATAAGGATAAGCAGGCATCACCCAAGTGGTGGGGGAATTAGGGAGACTGCCTACTGGAGATAATAAGGATAAGTAGGCATCACCCAAGTAAAAGAGTTGAAGAGGAAGTCTTTCCTGCGAGACCAGGAATCAGGCATTGCCTAAAAGGGTGTATGTAAGTGTGGAATGCGTTGGTGGTGATCATAAGTGAGTCTTTTTTTATTGTTGTATTTATAGGAAAACTAAGACAGATGAGGTTATGCTGGATATTTAAATCAATCATTCTGGATTCATGTGATTCTCCATCCGATCCCACCACTCTGAGGCTTATTTTGTTTCTCAGATTTAAATTTGTCTGCATTTATGACATTTTAGATAATAGTATATCCCAATAAATCACCTTAAATTTAAAAGAAAACTAAAGTTTCTGGAGGAAGCAAAACAATTATCCAAAACTCTTACTTGAGTTCTTGGTGCACTTAGATTGCCAGTAGTTGAGAAAATGCAATATTTTATAATAATCCTCCACAGAAAAATACTCTAGTAAATCTTACTACATATGAATAGTTACAACCACTCATGTGAAAATGAGAATTTATGCTGTCGGGGACTGATGCTCAAAAGAGGTTTATTCAGGTACTTTGAGATAATGACATAATGAGTTAACTTTAGAAATATGACCAAATTGAGGGTCTCCCATTGCATCTCACATTTCAAAAGACAAATTTCTTTTCCTGAAAAATTACGTGTCCATGGTGCCATGTCATTGTCTAAGAGCCATCTATAAGCTAGTAATACTTTTATGTATTTCTCAGTGGTTATATCCCATAGATGTACCCCATAAATATGAACATTACATGCTAACAAAATATCAAAATGGCTCTAAATTAATTTATATAGTGTTTCAATGTTATGTTTTTACAACTACAAATACACATAATTTGATTATGGATTTTATTGTACTCACACACATACAGTTGTTATATCTTTAGCCATTATCTGTAACTGTATATCCTGTGTGAATTTCATGATTAAAATTAGTTTTATTTGGAAGGTTTTGCAATACAAGGAAATGGGAGAAAAGAAAGAGAGAGAAAGGAAGGGAGGGAGGGAAGGATGGAAGAAGGAAGGAAGGAGGGAGGGAGGGAGGGAG
>NW_016828021.1:1074698-1108162 GCF_001698545.2 Rhinopithecus bieti
AAGAAGGAAGGAAGGAAGGAAGGGAGGGAGGGAGGGAGGGACGGAAGGAATGACGGGGATTAAAACACCTAGATAAGTTCTAATTTTTTTTGTTTTGTTTTGTTTTTGAGACGGAGTCTCGCTCTGTTGCCCAGGCTGGAGTGCAGTGGCACGATCTCGGCTCACCGCAAGCTCCGCCTCCCGGGTTCAGGCCATTCTCCTGCCTCAGCCTCCTGAGTAGCTGGGACTACAGACGTCCGCCACCGCGCCGGGCTAATTTTTGGTATTTTTAGTGGAGACGGGGTTTCACCGTGTTAGCCGGGATGGTCTCGATCTCCTGACCTCGTGATCCGCCTGCCTCAGCCTCCCAAAGTGCTGGGATTACAGGCGTGAGCCACCGCGTCCCGCTGGTCACTTCTAAATTTTATAGACACATTAATCTTAAGCTAAAAGTACAGATTTAGAATAATGTTTTCTTTCATTATAGGATAAGAAATACTGCAGTACAAGAAGGAAAAACTGTCCCTATAGATGGGATCCCACGCATAATAGAAATACTAAATAATTATCTTATAGCAGTTTCAAATGATTGGGAGAATGTAGTAACCTAAGCAAAGAGTACTTGCTTATGAAGGCCAGCATTGAGGCTGACAATTTCCATAGTGTTTTCAAAAAGTTTTTCAGAATTCTCAACCACTCAATTATTAAATATTCTTCAGTCAAGATCGGCCATCAGCAAACACAATTTATTCATATTTATTGGATATCGATTGTATGGTAGCTGATGGGAATGTAAAGTTAACCTACATGAAACACCAGTTTTCTTCAAAGAATTAAAAAAGTAAATTAAATATTAAAGAACATTTTACACTATCTGTTCTTATAGAGGTATGTACAAGTTAATAAAAAAAGAAAAAAAGGCAGAACCAAAAGTCAAAAGTGCTCAACAAAAGAGATACACAGGTCAAAGAACTTGTTCAAAGTTATCACTTTAAATTGAATTATTTTTCATGGAGAACTACAGGGGCAGCAGTTTTTCAAGCTTAGGAACTCATGTACAAAAGACTGAAGCATAAGAAAACAACTAGTTGAAACAATAAGAGAAAACCAAAAAAAAAAACAAAAACAAAAAACAAAAAACAAAAAAACAACAAATGGTAACAACAACAACAACAAAAAACACAGTTTTCAAAACGCTGAAGCAAAGAGTGACAGATGAAGAGGAATAAAAGATTAATTTGGAAATATAAGCCACAGATTTTGAAGTGTATTGTTTCTCATATGAAGGAATTTGGCCCTTATTCTGTATACTAACCTGGGTTAAGAAACAATTGCCTAAAACACTGAAATATTTCTAAAGCATTTCTATGTCATTGGAAACGTAGGAGACAGAGAATATATTGTTTCCTTTATGCCCTTTCCAGTAAACAGTATAAGTATTTGGAAAAAATTGTCTAAAAGTTGCTTGGTGTATGGTAGGAAATTGCCAGTGTGTTATAAATGAATGACAACAGGTAGCTCAATATCTTTGTGGTTAGCAACCAGTGGTACTTTCACAGTTCCTATAGACAGTATCCACTGTCTTCTCTAAATAACTACTTAATACATATTTCAAGAACATAGTCTTAAAGGATAGCCAAAATTCTACTCTCCTAGGTGTTTACATAGCTCAGTTCACACCCATCTTCCGCAAGAGGAAGGATGTCATCTTTGACATCTTCCTACTTCTTCTATTGAAACTTCTTTCTCTAAAGTCACCAATTTGTTAACTGATGTGTGCTTAGTGAATTATTCCTCAACCCATAGACACACATATAATTGCTGAAAGTGGCAATATCAGTGGGTAGGGAAAATGGCTGGATTCCTTGAAGACCATCCCAAAGAGACAGGCAGTATGACTGATTATGGTAGCTTTCTATCCTGTCTTCAAATATTCAGCTATCATTCACCAAACATCTTGCAGGACCAGAATCTGTACATGCTTCTGCTCCAGGACAGAAAATGTGTTTCCCTCCTGAGGAAAAAAAAAAATTTCTCTCTCTCTCTCTCCATATATATATACACATATACATACACACACATACACACACATGCATATGTATATATACATATATGTATATATAACAAATGATTTATATAGAGAGATATAAGATAGATTTAAGATATTTAACTATATATATTTATTCACTGCATTTTATAACTCTCTTCAGCATGATAAATTCTTTTCAGAAGGAATCTGTCAGTCAAAGCTATAAAATTTAAAACTCAAAATTAAATAAACTGAAATTATGTTTTGATTGTGATTATGAAAAAAACGAAATAGCTCATTATATACTGGTTTTAGGTGGAAAGAACAAAAAGAGCAAAATGCCTTCTCTTTCTTCTGACACAGAAATAGATAACAATGCAAGAGATATAAAATAAATGCATTTGTTAACTGTATACATATCAGACCACAAAAGTCCATATGTATAAAACATCTTTACAAACAATATATATTTTTTCCCTACCGATTACTGTCACTATTATTTATCATGGCTTTTCTTATGAATGTATATATGTTTACAAAAACATGAGCTGTTTCTGCATATAGAGATTTAAATATCAAGTTGGAATCCTCAAGAAACTTACAATCAGAAGTTTATGCCTACCTGGCATAATTTTGTAAACATTCACTCATTGACTAACATTGAATAATTTGAATATAAAAAATAATCATTAAAGAAACGATATAGTATAATTTTTTTTTTTTTTGAGATAGATTCTCACTCTATCACCCAGACTGGAGTGCAGTGGTGCAGTCTCAGCTCACTGCAACCTCTGCCTCCCAGGTTCAAGTGATTCTCATGCATCAGCCTCCCAAGTAGCTGGGACTACAGGCATGTGCCACTGTGCCCAGCTAAGATATAATATAATTCTTGGCTTGCTGTGGGGCAAGAAATTTGATGCATGTTGGCTAAATATTTGAAGACTTGATTGACAGTCACCATAACCAGTTATACTTCCTTGTCTCTTATCTCTAGACTTGAGATAAAAATGACATTATCATAATATATTAAGATGGCTACAAATTCTATGGCTCTCTTCCCATTGAGAGGAAAAGTCTGTCTCTGCCTCTTAAAACTGAGCTAGCTTTGTGGCTGCTTCAACCAATGGAATGATTGGAATGTGACAGGTTACCAGTTTCTTGGCCCCAGCCCTAAAAGATTGGCTGCATTCACTTCCTATGTCATGGAAAAATTCACACTTGGAATCAGACACTGTGCTGTCAAAGTCTCAGTAACCTATGAAAATGCCCACATGAGGAGAAAGTGAGCCCCCAGATGAGCTCCCAGCTGATAACAGCATCAACTTGCCAGCCATGAGTGGGCCATCTTGGAAGAAGCTCCTTCAATCTAAGCTGAGCCATTTCAGCTGACGGCACAGGAAGCACAAATGAACTGCTGCCACCAACTCTACCCAAATTGTAAATTCATGAGTAAAATAAATATTGCTGCTATTGTTTAAAGCTACTAAGTTTTTGGGTGGTTCATGACCCAGTAATAGATAACAGGTAATTTTATGTTGGCCAAAACATTAATAGGTGGGTAGAGGTGCCAATGAGTAGCAGAATGTGTATGAGGTTCATGTAAAATGATATCACAAACACTGTCAGAAATACAAAAGTTATAACAAGAATAAAAAAATAATACCATTTCGTGTGCCAACTTCATAGGTAAGTTGTAGCTTCCTAGAGTGCTGTGTTGACGAGGCCTGTGATGCCAGCTGGTGACAGTGGGAGCTGACACTGATTGATTAGCACCATGTATTTGTCATTAACCACCTTTAGACATTTGCCCATTTTTGCTGTTGTTATGTTCACGTTAGAAGATCCTTCATAATGTCATATTACTGTAAAACATCATTCACCAGAAAATACGAACAAAAACTGTTCATATTCATTCAAGTACTTGGGATTGCCAAAAAAATACACGGAGTTCATATTTCATGTATGCCTGGAATTTCTGTGTAATTTATCTTTTGCATAACTTCTTTTTTTTCACCTAAAATATTACATATTTTCAGCTAACATACTGGGTAAACATTGTACAAATTTGTCTTTTATTTTTATTTAATTTTCATAATTTCAACTTTTATTTTACATTTAGAGGGTATACGTGCGGTGTGTTACATGGGTATATCGTGTGACACTGAGGTTGGGGATACAAATGATCCTATCAGCCAGATAGTGATTGCAATACCCAAAAGGTAGTTTTTCAGGCTTGTACCCATCCCTCTCTCCTCCACTTAGTAGTCCACAGTGTCTAGCTATTATTTCCATCTTTATGTTGAAGTGTACCCAATGCTTAGCTCTCACGTATAAATTACAGTGTATGGTATTTAGTTTTCTGTTCCTCCATTAATTCACTTAGGATAATGGCCTCTAGTTGCATCCATGTTGCTGTAAGGAACATAATTTTGCTATTTTTTATGGCTGCATGGTATTCTATGAGATATATATGTATATATCACATTTTCTTTATCCAATCCACCATTGATGGGCACCTGAGTTGATTCCGTATCTTTGCTATTGTGATAGTGCTGTGATAAACACACCAGTGCATGTGTCTTTTTGGTAGAATGATTTGTTTTCCTTTGGATATATACCCAGTAATGGGATTGCTGGGTAATCTGTCTTTTAATTCCAGGGCTAATATCAATTAATGATGTATGATCATAGTTCCACAGGCTGATGTTAGAGCCAGGTAAACCACAGTTAAACTGGTCCATGTATGTGATTGAAATCACCCATGTTAGAAACAAAGCCACTGTCATTTTCAAAATGTTTAAAAGTCTAAAGAATATTTGCATTTACTTGTATAATGACTAATGTAAATACCAAGATATATTTATTTTGATTAGGTTTATTTAACTTATTTTTAATAACTTGTTTTTTAGTTCATGATCATCAACAATGATGATGAGAAGCTACACATGCTTGATTAGCAAAAGTGGAAAATAAATTGTAACTCAGCAGATGTGGTTTGTTTGATAGACAAACATTTCAAAACATGGCATCTCTGGTTGAAATACACAATATAAGCAGTAGTTGACAGCAACATTTTAAAAAGTGGTGCCATGTCTATGTTGAAAAGCTGGCTGGAAATGAAGGCTGAAAGCTGACCTGGATTCTCCATCTGGTCTACTTTTAAAAATCTGTGGGTCCTTGGGCAAATCACTTCACAACTCTGCTTGTTTTCTCACTTGTGGTCAGGACAGTGATACCAATTTCAACTGACTACTTTGAAGAGAGTGAAATAAAATAATATTCTACATATAATACTGTCGAGATCTGAAGATAGCCTATGAGTGTGTCGTGGTAGAAGACAAAATCAGGACATATCTTTAATATATTTTCCCACTTTTTAAATATGAAGGACCTTGGGACACAGGTGGCATTTTCATCTTTGCTTCCAATGCAAGTTGGAACTTTGGAAGATAAGGGATGCTGTGGATCTTGTATCTCTGGCTCAATTTCTGGCTGGCAGCACATAATGTGATTTGGCTTTCTGTACCATGAATATACCCAAGTGATAGGCGCTTGGCTAGGGCACCTGAGAGCTCCTAACGAGGACGAGAAAGAAAATGCCTGCCTGGAGACTTTCCAATCTCATCAATAATACTCAAATCTAAATTAGAATCAGAGTGAGAAAAAAGTCCTAGATAAAATTATAAAACAGGATACTGAGAAAGATATGGGGATTGATGAAGAAAGTATAATCGAGACAGACATGCCTGGTAATTTATATGATAATATATTAGGAAAGAGCTTCAGAAACTTTCTGTGTTCTCCATAGTCTATACACTAGGAATATGTGATGGAGAACAAGGTATTCTAATTTTAACAAGAAGGTGTAAAAGTAAAATTATAGATATGATCAATATTCAGTGGTTTGGATTCAACTAGAAAACAATAATGGAAATGTACACTTTATTTAAAATAAGAAGACCATGCAGAATAAAATAGTAAATTACAGCTCCTTTTTAATATGGAAGTTTAAGTCTTATCACAATACAGCTTAGTATGTGGGAAGACATTTCTATGAATCTCACTATTTACAGATGAAGGACTTGGGCCTGAGAGTTAAGGAAACTTACCCAAGACCACAAATTTAATAAACAGTAGAGTTTAAATTTACACTTGGCCTCCATTCTGAAGTCTATTGCTGTGTTCCACCATATTTCTGGAGTTTCTCTGTATCAAAGAAGATTTACACATATTTTAGATTCAATGACCCTAGGAAGAAATATCTAAATATATATAAGAAAGCTATACTTACACTGTAACATTTTTTGAAAATAGAAAAAACAACTAATTAAAACTTTTTAATAAACCACTTTATTGAGGTATAATTAATATATAAAAACTGTACATATTTAATGTAAACAATTCAATGAGTTTAGGGATAAGTATACTGGTGAAAACATCATCACCATCAAGGCAATAAACTTATCTATCACTTCCCAAAGTTTTCTCCCACTCTCTTTATTATTTTCTGTGTGTGCACCTGTGTATCTGTGTGTCTCTGTGGTTAAGATCTATCTACTTAGGAAACTGTAATATACAATGCAGTATCATTAGCTATAGGCACTGTGCTTGATACTAGCTCTCCAGGACTTATTTATCTTGCATAACTGAGACGCTGCCCCCTGTGACCATCATATCCCCATTTCCCCTTCCCCTCATTCCCTGGCAACCACTCTTCTACTCTCTATGAGTTTTGTTATTTTTAACCCACATGTAGGTAACATCATATGGTGTTTGTCTTTCTGTGTCTGGTTTATTTAACAGAACACAATGTCCTCCAGGTCATCTATGTTGTCTCAAGTGGCAGGATTTCCTTGTTTTTTAAGGCTGAATAATATTTCATTGTATGTATATACCATATAATCTGGACCAAATTCTTATCAAGATGAAAAAAAAAATGGGTAGGCAGAATAGAAGTGACAAAGGTCCTAGGAAATGGTGGTCATGATTATTTCAATTTAATGATAACTAAAAAGGAAAGCATTCAAATATGGTTAAATTTAAATTTTTGATGAGGAAAAATACATAAAGTGGAAGTTACCTCACATATGAAATGATAGAAAGAGTAAAATAAAATTGTTAGCAATATATCAATAAAATGTAAATGAGAGTTAATTAACAAGTGATAGAAAGTAAGGTAAAATTAATTTGCTGTCCATATATGTAAAAAATATTCTGGAGAGAAAGAAATAGGAAAGCTATAAAATTGAGAAAATTTCCATGGGAGTTCTACTGTTCAGATATCATCAGGCTCTGCCCAAAATAAAACCAAAGGATATTTTTAATGAAGATTAAATAAAATGATACCATGTTGTAAATAACATTGTTTAAACAAAAATTATATACTTTTCAAGGATTTTGTACTCTGAGTAAGAAGAGGGAAAAAGCACAAAACCTGGTCCTTGAGGCTAATGATCTAATGCCAATGGATGACAGATTAATTCATTGGCCAAATTTTCTAAGAAAACAAATTTCAGACTTCAATACTTAGTAGTCAGAGCTAAAAATCAAGGTTATCAAAGATAACATAAACATACACAGAACAACCCTAAGTTAGTTTATATCTCTAATAAAAGTGGATACCCAAACATAAGAAAATAACTTAGACAAATTCTTTTTGAGTAATCGTGAGTTGTAGAAGAAATGCTAGTGTGGTCAAGTAAATGACGTATGAATACAATCCATCTGTGAATACAATCTCATCTAGAATAAAATGCTGAATTTGCATAAACACCTTAGAAAAAAAGCATTATCAGGCAGCCAGCCTGAGTTTATTAAGGCCAAACTCAACTTATTCCTTTTGTTTGTTTGTTTTTTTGATAAGGCAATTAGAGAAAATACAGGGGAATATAGACTGCCTGGATTTCAACAAAATTTCTTATTGAAAAAAATTTTAAAAAATATAGAAAAGTAAATTGTCATATGAAAGAAAATTGATTCAATGGCTTTACTCATGGTATACTTATTTATAATGAAGGTCAGGCTGAAGGATGTTAATGTAAAATAATTAAAATTAAATGAGATAAATAAAAACCATGTACTTCTGACCTCAGGTGATCCACCCACCTCGGCCTCCCACAGTGCTGGGATTACAGGTGTTGGAGACCAGCCTGGTCAACATGGCGAAAGCCCGTCTCTACTAAAAATACAAAAAAACAAAACAGACAAAAAAAACCTGAATCAGCTGGGTGTGGTGGTGGGCGCCTGTAATCCCAGCTACTTGGGAGGCTGAGGCAGGAGAATTGTCTGAACTGGGGAGGTAGAGTTTGCAGTGAGCCGAGTTCTTGCCATTGTACTCCAGCCTGGGCCATGAGAGCAAAACTCCACTCTGTCTCAAATAAATAAATAAAATAAAATAAAATAAAATAAAATAAAATAAAACCACATAGAGATCTGAGATAGAAAAAAATGAAGATTTTATGAATAATTAATCTGATGGATAGAAGAGTAAGGAGATTGGGGAATAGATGGAAGCATGACGGGATACAGACACACCCTAAAAGAGTTAAGGGTTTGTACATGGCAGAAATATTAGGTCTATTTTCTATGACCCACTGAGCAGCAGGACAGATGTCACTCACGGGCAAATTACAGGAATTTAGCAAAAGTTTTCCAGCAAGAAGAGTTGCTTGAAAATGATGAGTTTATAACACTTGTGCTAGTCAAGCAAATACAGAAAAATCCATTGCATGTTCATGCATAAAGAGAATTCACTCATGACATAGGAGGCTATACCAGATAAACTTATTCAATGTGATGACTGTACAATTTTGGTACTGAGGAACATGTCGATATGAACATTTCCTGATGATTTTAAGCAGATTCCTACTTGGCACACTAAGCATACAGAATACTAATGTTACAAAATTTAAAATGCCTAAAAAGAAAAAGATGTGAGCATCAATTAACATTTTTAAAAAGAGATTGGTAGAATACTAGATTAAGAAACAGGAAAAAAACATATAGTCCCGACAGTCCCAATAGCTTCCCATGTTATTCTTTCCACGTATCTGTAAGGCAAAGATTAGTAGTCTTATTGAATATACCAAGGCACAAATGTGAATCATTGGAGATATCTACCAAAAGAATTATAATGCTGCAATTTTCCTTTGTCTGTTTTAGAATTAAACATTAAAAACAATAAAAAAAGTAGGAGGGCAAATTTCGGCAACTTTGAAAGTGAGATTGGTGGTATCTGGGTATAAAGATATTTCTTTCTTTCTTTCTTTCTTTTTTTTTAAGAAAACTGAACAAACAATATATAGCAGAAGGGAAAACCTTACAGTCAGAAAAATCCTGACAAATTAAGAAAGTAAGTACCAAAATAAAACACATGAAAAAACCTTCCTCTGACTCCAGGCTTTAGATGTTCTTTTAAAATTAGCTTTGATTACAGGGTTGAGGGGTGAATTAAGATATAAACCTTCAAATTTTTATAAAAGCAGCCAAAGAAACAACTGGGTTAACTTTACAAGAAATCGTTTTAGAGTAATTGGCACTAGAATTGATCTATTCTTGAAATTCCAAAAACCTAAAGGGAAAGAACACACACACACACACACACACACACACACACACACCCAACTTACACATATTCACAGTTAAAGAGTATAATGAAAACGACAAGTTCTATCCTGTGCCAAAAACACACACGTATTATTGAAATGCTTAGTTTACAATTCATGTTGAAAAGAATCTTTGACTTCAAGTGATAAATCAGTTGTTAGAATACTGGCAGAGCACACTCCAAGACAATATGGTAATTGAAACCGTGACAAATAGAATCACTTAAGTTTTCTTATTGGCTCGTTTCAATCCTTGTCCAACTATATTGCTTTCCTTGCAAAAAGAAGTTCTGGGTACAATAAAAATAATTGCTGAAACTTTCTCTGTAAGATTAAAATCTTAAATAATTAAAGATATCCATTTATATTAACTATAATTATCATGTATTGCTCTTGCTTTTTTAGGGACAAACTAGAGGAAGTGGCAGAATTTAATGCCAACGTATGTGCATTTTTACATCAGCTATGTAAGAGCTTGTTTTGCCAAATTTCCTAACCCTGTTTAAATCCTAGGAAATGCCTCAAAGTTAATTACCCATGTGACATTCTCCTATAGTATTATTTACATTAGACTACTGGATCGCTGGTATTCTTGTTTCTTGCCACTAACTTGTTAATAATTCATTTTTAAAAATTTTTCTAACGCAAAAAATAAAGGACTTATTTGATGTAAGCTGCAGGTTTTTTATTGTATTGGAATCAACAATATAAACATCCAAAGATATTATGAGTAACTTAACATTCCAAAAGCAAATTATAGTTTCATTTTATTTACATTGTTGCTATGTCCTCTGAAAATCTTATTTTTCCAAGAAACCACACAACTACTTGGCTAAACATAGGTAGTTAATATAACTCATCTAACATTTAAACATATTTTCCATGAAACTTTTAGTTTGGGGGTCTGTGAATATGATAAACATGCATTTAAAAAAATTCATTAGACAACCATTGATTATAAAAATTCTTGAGCTTATCAAATGCAGTGACTGGGCTTGTAGAGACTTTCCTTTAAAGGTATATATGACACTGAGAGCTGTAAAAATTTTAAGGGAGCTAGAAAAGCAAATTATAATTTTGTTTACAAGTTTTTAGAATAATAATTATTGCACTTTTTATTTTGAGTAGCAGCCTACCATTTACAAAGTAATTTACTCTCTGCTTCCCCTCCCTTCCTGTTTTTGCTTGACTAATTCCTGCTCATCAGTATTTTGGCCCCAGTGGACATGGACTTTCTCCTTGAAGTCTTCTGTTGCACTCTACTTATGCTTCAGTGGGTCCTGCACCCCCATCCTGTGGTGTAATGCCCTATTCATCACCTGAATGTAAATTCCATATGTAAGGGAATTCCATATGTAAGAATTAATATTAACCTCAAGGAACATTGTACTCTCCATGCTTAGAACAGCATCTGACCCATAACTGGTACTCAATACATACTGAGTAGGAAACATCTCACTCAATTCTTAAGACGGCACTGGGATTTTTCGAGATGCCCAAGAAGAGAAGGCATTTGTATAGTAGTAACAGCCAAAATAGAGAACGTTTTTTCACTGTCCCATTGCTACCTGTCAAACTAATTCTTCCTCCAATTTTAGCTGCAATATACCTACAAATAAATAATATGCACAAAAAGAAGCACACTTGAACCTCACACACAAATTTGAACTGTGCAGGTCTACTTATACGCAATTTTGTTCAACCAAATGTGGGGATCAAAAATACAGGATTTTCTGGATCCGAAACCCACACGCATATCAGGAGCACCAACTTTTCATATACCTGGATTCCACAGAGCTAACTGCAAGTCTTGGATATTTGGGTTTTGGTATAGGCAGACAGTCCTGGAACCCATCCCCTGCATATACCCAGGAACAATTACATTACGGAGTCTGTTACTGGTAAAATAATATTTAGAAATCAGATGAACTTTTCTATCAAAAATGCCCTATTTACATGATTAAAATTCATTGAATATTAATATTAACCAAGATAGGTCATAAACTATGGCTTCCTCCAAAAAAACTAATAAATGACACTTCAAACATAATATGATTATTTTATATATTAGCAGAAAGTGGAACAAACAACTTACATTAACATTCTTTGATGCTAAAAAACACAGCTTGAAATTATTCTAAATAATCTAGAAGACGATTTGGAAGAAATTGGAGAAACTAATTTTTTATACTGAAATGTGTTTTGACCAATTGTCTAGAGCCATTATTTTTAAACATTCTGTCCTGATGTTCTTAACTCTTTAGTACATTTATTATAACCTAACAAGATGGCATTTCACAAATGATAATGTGTGTGTATTGGCTGCATGTGCTTATGCAGTTGAAAGGAATGGAGCCGAGACAGAAACACTTAAATTTGCTGAGTTCTCACAAAATTTTCTTTTCGTTGTCCTAAATTTCTAAATTAAAGTGTATTTGGTACTTATGAGAATATTTCAACGAAAATAAAAACTATTTTCTTTTAAATACGCATGTGCACATACACATGTATAAATCTTCCCTTGAAAACCTCAATAACTGCAAATTTGAACACATAGAAAAAAATGTATTTTTTGAGAATTACTACTAACAACTAAAGAAAAGAGAAAGGCAATGCAATTATTTAAAAAATTATTAAACTTAAATATAATTTTAAAAGTTATCTCTGAAATTCTTGGAAATACCTTTATAGGGAATATTGTGAAATAACATTGAAAAGAACAATATGCTGTATTTCAGTTTTAAAATAAATAAAATTTTGAAAAGACAATGCACAAATGCATATCCATGACTAAAATAATTCAAGTCCATTAGTTATTTTGAACTATATAAACAACTATATAAAACAAATTTACAGTTATGGTACCTACGTAATACACTAAATGGTTAAAAAGTACAGAAATTATTCTGCAAAAAGTGACATTTGTAGTTTGATCAGAATAGGTTTGAATCTGTAAATTGCTTTGGTCAGTATGGTCATTTTAACAATATTGATTCAATCCATGAACAGGGAATATTTTTCCATTTATTTGCATCATCTCTGATTTCTTTCAGCAGTGTTTTATGGTTCTCCTTGTGCAGATTCTTCGGCTCTTTGCTTAGTTGTATCCCTAGGTATTTTCTTCTTTTTGCAGCTATTGTAAAAGGTATTGCATTCTTGTTTTGGCTCTCAGCCTGAACATTATTTGTGTACAGAAATGCTACTTAGTTTTGTACAGAACTAGGAGTTGACCTACCATTCATTTCAACAATCCCATTACTGAGTGTATTGGTCTGTTCTCACACTGCTGTAAAGCACTGCCCAAGACTGGGCAATTTAGAAAGGAAAGAAGTTTAATTGACTTACAGTTCTGCATGGCTGAGGAGGCCTCAGGAAACTCACAATCATGGCAGAAGGGGAAGCAAACACATCGTTCTTCACATGGTGGCAGGAGAGAGAAGTGCAGAGTGAAGAGGGGGAAAAGTTTTTATAAGACCATCAGATGGGCTGGGGACGGTGGCTCAGGCCTGTAATCCCAGCACTCTGGGAGGCCGAGGCGGGGGGATCACAAGGTCAGGAGATCGAGACCATCCTGGTTAACACAGCGAAGTCCCGTCTCTACTAAAAATACAGAAAATTAGCCGGGCGTGGTGGCGGGCGCCTGTAGTCCCAGCTACCGGGGAGGCTGAGGCAGGAGAATGGCGGGAACCCGGGAGGCGGAGCTTGCAGTGAGCACAGATCACACCACTGCACTCCAGCCTGGGCGACAGAGCGAGACTCCGTCTCAAAAACAACAACAACAACAACAACAACAACAACAACAAAATCAGGTGTCATAAGAACTCACTCACTATGATGAGAACAGTATAGGGGAACCATGATCTAATCACCTCCCATGAGGTCCTTCCCCTAACACATGGGGAGTATAATATGGATTACAATTCAAGATGAAATTTTAGGTGGTGACACAGGCAAACCATATCACTGGGTATATACCGAAAAGAAAATTAATCATTCTACCAAAAAGACACATGCACTCATATGTTCATTACAGCACTATTCACAATAGCAAAGACAGGGAATGAACCCACGTGCCTATCAAAGGTGGGCTGAAGGAAGGAAATATGGTTTATATACACCAGTAAAATACTATATAGCCATAAGAAAGAAACTATATCCTTTGCAGCAACATAGATGTAGCTGGAAGCCATTATCCTAAGCAAATTAACGCAGCAAGAGAAAACCAAATACTGCGTATCTTCACTTATAAGTGGGAGCTAAACATAGGGTACAAATGGACACAAAGATGGCAACAACAGACACTAGGGACCAGTAGAAGAGAGAGACAAGGAGGAGGCAAGAGTTGAAAAACTAACTGTTGGGTACTATGCTCACTATCTAGACAACGAATTTATTTGTGCCTCAAACCTCAGCACCATGCAATGTACCTTTGTAAGAAACCTGCATTATGTATCCCCTGATTCTAAAATAAAAGGTGGAAAATAATAAAACAAGATAATGCATTTTATATTAAAAAAAAAGTTACAGGGATCAGTTCACCAAGCACAAGTGACAGAGATCATAACTTTTGGGGTAAAGCTCGTATATATTTTTTGCTCTTTTCCATTAGTTTTGAAATATCCATATTTTCCATTTATTGTGTCAACAAATCATACACTTTTCATGTTTTCAGAAAGCATACAGTTTTAGGTAAACATAAACAATAGTGGCATGTGAAGTTTCATCCCAATCCAGGGTCTTGACCCCCACCTCCTCACCCAAAATAAATAAATAAATAGAACACACATGAATAATTAAAGACTACGCCAAAAATCAGGCAGGGCCTTAAGACAATTTTATAACTAGAACTTATCTTATGATGTCTGGGTTTCTAAAAAACACTGTAATTGATGAAAATATTTGGCATATCCAACAATTTTAAAGGTCTAACAAATCCCACAATTTTAAAGGTCTAAGAAAAATTAGAGATCATCCAATTCTGTAACTTGCTTTTATAAATAAAACATGAAAAATTAGGTTTACATGTTTGAGATTATTCAGTTTATTCTTGAGAAAACCAATACAGTTTTATTGGGTTTTCCTCCAGGAAGTTCATATCCTGTAGGTTCAAATACCTAAGATCTAGTGTAACGTGTGTGGAATTAGAATTGTTCCATGTGATAAGGTTCTACTGGATGGCAGTGCAAAGAATGCAGACTTGGCTCAAAATTCTGGAAGGATTTTTAAAAGAGTTCCCTGGAATCTACTCAATGCCAATAATTACTTGGCTGGTAACAAAAATAATTCCTTATAAACATCTCTCAGATATTAATTTTGCTCACATCATAGCTTCAACAGATTTAGGAATGTCATTTAAATGCTGCTGGTTTATTATGCAAACACAAAGTCACAATTCTGCAAACACATCTCAGAGACATTTCTGAAGTTAGTAAGGCCTTGTGAATCTAATGAGGATAATATTTCATCCCCTGAGATTTTGTAGACAACAGATTAAAAGATAATAAAACAAATATTCAGCCCTCTGTAAGGAGTGAGTTTCCAAGAAAATGACAAAATGTTTTTCTCCTTCTAATAATATATAAATGGGAAAACCAAGCACAGCAAAGAGTTTTGTACTTGAACACCTAATTGTCATCAAATAATTAGAAAATAAATTCCTTAAATGGCTTAGTTCGGATGATAAACAGGGAAAACATAATGCAGTAATAGAAAGCTCCCATCTGTGGCCCCTGGGTTCATATTTCATTTCCTGTTGTATAGACTTTTCTACTCAGGTAAGATCTTTATTTACTTAATTTTAAGTTTTATTTAATGCTATTTATGTTTAGCTTAAAAAAACATTGATTTCTCATATTTCTGAAAACTGGAATTCTAAGACATGGTTCCAGCATGGTGCCAGCATGGTCAGGTTCCTCGTGAGGGTCCTTTTCCTGGTTTACAGGTGGCTACCTTCTTGGTGTTCCTCGAATGGCAGAAACAGTGAGAGATCATAAAGGAACTTTCATGAATTTCTTTCTGTAAGGGCTCTCATCCTATCACGAAGGCTCCAACTTCAGGACCTAATTACCACAGGCTCCTGTTTCCAAATACCTTAGCAATAGGTTTTAGGCTTTCAACATGTGAATTTGCAGAAGATATAAACTTGTCACTATTATCTTTGATATATTTGGCTGTGTCCCCACCCAAATCTCATCTTGAACTTTTAGCTCCCATAATTCCCATGTATTGTGGGAGGGACCAGGTGGGAGATAACTGAATCATGGGAGAGTTCGCATGGTAGTGACTAAGTCTCACGAGATCTGATGGTTTTAAAAGGGGAAACACCTTTCACTTGGCTCTCTTTCTGTCTTGTCTGCCACCATGTGAGAGGTGCCTTTCGCCTTCAGTCATGATAGTGAGGCCTCCCCAACCACGTGGAACTGTGAGTCCATTAAATTTCTCTTTCTTTATAAATTACCCAGTCTCTGGTATGTCTTTATCAGCAGTGTGAAAACAGACTAATACAATCTTTATTTCCTTTATTATTATAAAGAAAAATAACATTCACTGAGCACTGACCATGAGCTAAGATGTGGAAACAAGCTGTTCTATTTTGGGAGAAGGCTCTCAGCTCCACAACTGCTGCCAGGTTCTGAACCTAGGCATTTGTCAGACAAAGTGTGTGTCCCTTAGTTCCCATATTTTGGAAATGAGAGTACTGACTTCATGGAGTGTTATGAAAATTAAATAAGCTAATTCCTGTAAAACACTCATAAGAGTGTCTGTAACATAGTAAATGCTAATTTAATATTATATATTTTATTTAAATCTTGGTAGAAAATGAATGATAATTAATAGAAAAGAGAACAATATAAAGTTGTTTAACAATGTTGTTTAACATTGTCTCTTGACAGCTTATCAAATGTAACATTAAAATAATTTTAAAACATGTTTACTAACATGATACATAAAAGTTGGGAATATCTTATATAACTGGATGCATTTAATTCTAATTTTTCAAAATCCAGAATGGTTTTAAATGTAGAAAGAATGGAAATGAAGTTTATCTTCTATGCCAACATCTATTGATGATAGTAACTAGAATTAATAGTCAAAAGAGTAAATCAAATCTAGTATGCAGTGATGGGAAAATGATGCCTGCCACAGGGCAATAAAATGGCAGCACAGACACTGCGTCAGTCAATCTATGAAGGCATCTGCTTTCCATTGTATTTCATTCAACAAATACTTATGGAGCAGTTACTGCAAGCCTCGCGTGTTTCTTGATTTGAAAATGTGATTGAAAGCAAGCCAGGCAGTCCTTTCTATCACAAGTAATACTTTATTGAAGATAGGCATTAAACAAATGAACAAATAAAGTTCACAAAAGGTAAGTGCCCATTATAGCAAAGTAAAACAAAATAAGGGGTTAGAGAGACATTAGGAGTACTTGCAAGTGGTCAGGGCTGCTTTGAGTTGGACATTTCAATGGCGAGTGGAGAGGGTGGAAGAAAGCGTACAAAGATCAGCAGGTAAGGCAATCAGTTGCAAAGGTCAGGAAGCAAGGAAAAGCTCATCTTTTTTGAGAAGCAGTGAGAAAGCTGATGTACTTAGGGTGGAGTGAGGGCAGGGGAGGTCCACAGAAATGGGGTCAGAGAAACAGGTGCCTGTCAATTTATGAAGGGCCTCCTGGCAATTAAAAGAGGGCTTTATTCAGAGAGTGAAGTTAAACTAGTAAAATATCTTTTTCAAAAGAGAATAATAGCATCTGCTTTATGTTTTTAAAAAGATACGTTTCCTAACTCCTACCTTCGGTCATCTTTTCTAATATAAACATAGGACTGGTATAATCTTATTAAAAAAAAAAAAACACGACAGTACTTGGGGGAAAGGGGCAATGCAGAGTCTTACTCAGCAATTTAGATGTAAAAGATCTTCCTAAATGACTAGCAAAATGAAGTTAGCATTATAGGAAAAAAAAAAGATAATATATCATCACTTTCTTTCTTCCTTCCACTCTCCTCCCAGGGTTTGCCACTGGCCAAATGGAAGAAGAAGATCAAGGATAAGAAGTCAGCCTGCCAAATACTATGGTAAAAAATGTGGAGAGTGGATCTAGAAGAATAAATAGAAGATATCTACTACTCAAATTGAAGTGGTTGCATTAACAGTATTCAGGATACAGCTATCATAATTAGGGGATGTTGGTCCATGAATAAACACCAAAATGAAGTAAATTGTATTTCCAGGAGACATTTTAAAATGAAAGAATGTAAGTTCTAAATCTTCTTTTAATGTATTTTATTAAGTATTTTATTATGTTAAAGACCTGAAAATGACACGTGTCTATCTTAAAACAATATGCTGAAGAGGAAACATTAATGAATTGTATTTTGTGAAGGAAGATTACTTGATTTAGTAAAAATAATTCATACAGTTTTCACTTGTCATAATGCCCAGGTAATGAACTGTGAATCTCCTATAACAGAAAACCTATCTTGGAAGTCATGAAATATAAACAATTGTCAAACAATCTTGCTTCATCCAAAGTAAATATCCAAATGGCACTGAAAGCTATAGAGCTGCTAAAAAAGTTTAAAAGTCCATATATACACACACACACATATATGTATATATACCTATGCACATAAACACATACATATACACACACACATATAGTAAACACACATATGTATATATGTATACATATACACATATATAGTATACACATATATGTACATACATACACACATATATAACATACACACATATATAATATACACGCGCGCACACACACACATATATACATATATATGACAGGCTCTTGTTCTGTTACCCTGGCTGGAGTGCAGGGGGGCAATCATAGCTCACTGCAGCCTCAACTCCTGGGCTCAACCCATCTTCCAGGTTCAGCCTCTCTGGCAAATAACACTGCAGGCACCTGGCAGCACACTGGGCTAATTTTTAATTTTGTTATAGAGATGGGGGTCTCACTCTTTTACCCAGGCTGATTTCAAACTCTTAGTCTCAAATGATCTTCTCCTCTCAGCCTCCCAAAGTGCTGAGATTACAGGCATAAGCCATCATGCCTGGCTCCTTTCCTATGTTTTCAATGGTTGACAAATTTATTTTTACCTTCTTTTCATTAACTTGTATGTTCTTGCTTCTGAATGCAATGCTCTTGTTATTTCTTACTTGATATTTATGCCCTTTCTTATACAAAACACATAATGAGAAAGACACTGATATCTATAGTCAAAATAACCATTAAGATCATTTCTTACATGCTTAATGTCATCAATGAAAACACCTTAAAGTAGTAATTAAAAGTAAAAAGTTACAAATATACCAACAACCCAAATAGTGAAATATGAAAATAAAATGATTTATTTTTTGCACTAAGTCTACTTAATTCTCTATTTAATCCAGAACAACCAATATGCATGAGTATGAGAGAGGAAAACAGTTGCATTTCCTCCGTATTCTTTTCTGAGCCTTCCAGACTTTTTTAGGGTGAAAAACGCATGTAACGTGAATTGGGTCAACAATTGTGACCCCACAATGTGTACTGGATCATTGTTGACCTGATAATCAACAATACACATTGTTGTACTGTTGACCCAATGACCCAGGGTGATCTTGAGGGAGATTTTGCAACCTGAGAATACATGTTTTAAATCAGTATGTCTAGAAGGTTCTGGCACAAATGTAAGGGTTTAATAAATGGTTGTTGAATGGATTTATAATGAAAGATGAAGGATCAGAACAGCATTTTGTGGCAAACCAAAGTTCCAATATTCCTAGCAGTATTCTGAAGTTTTATCCAACTCTAATATTTTCCTAGGAAGGAAATTTATTTTATTATAGAGTTTTCTCTCCTTTGCTGAAATCATAATCACAATGATATGAACAATATGCTTTCTTTATGGAGGAGCTATTTTAAGAGAAAAATTCCAAAATAAATAACACAAGATGGTATATGAAATCCGACCTGATTCACAGAAGGAACAAGAACATGCCCTGGGGACTTGGCAGCAAATATAAGCCAGCAGCAAGAATACGACCTTCAGTGTCTGCTCTCATCTTCAACCTGGGAAGATTCAGGTGATGTAGGAATAGATTTGGTGACGATCCCATGAACTCCCTAAGAGTCAACATGCATCTAGATCTCTCCGTCCTGGCTGATTTAATTATTTTCTTTGGATCTGTCAAAGCGAAGCATCAAAACAATCTGCCAAACAAAGTTAAACAGGCCAGGAGTTTAATGTCATAGAGGAGAGAAGCCATAAGTCAAAGTGAGCTGTACCGCAACCCCCCGCCCAAAAAAAGATGTTTTTGTTCTTCTCCTTTTTTATTTTTTGTTTTTTATTTGTGTGTGTGTGTGTTATGCCTTAGACATAAGGTCTCCGTGTGTTGTCTAGGCTAGTCTTGAACTACTGGCCTCAAGCAACCCTTCTTCTGTAACCTCCCAAAGTACTGGGATCATAGGCATGAGCCACCACACCTAGCCAACCTGAAAAATTTTTATAAAGCTAGAGTTAGGTCCCAAAGGACCTGGGTTTTAGGCCACCAGTATTTGTTAACTGGCTTTTCCTCCCACCGCCAAAAAGCAAACTGCCTCTTAGGAGGTAGTTTTACATCTTGGAGCAAAGCATCCTTCAAATGTAGGCTCCTGCTATCCCACAGAAGCTGGGAGACAGGGACTCTGTCTTCCTTGATGTCTACATTTCAAAGAGTTGGCTTCCAGGTCTTTTCAGAAAGACAGTTTTGTGTTTTAAAACTGGCAAAGCACTTTCAAAAAAAGATTTACATCTCAAAGGGTCAGAGGAAGAATTTACAATTACTAGTTTTCTAAAGGGAATGCTCTAAGAAAAGGGAGGTCAGGGCCTAGATTTAAGAAGCAGCTTGTGTAAAGTTTAATCAAGCTGTGGGGAACATTGAGGCGATTTTAGTCAGATCCTAAGATATAATCTTGTTTATTCCAGGGCCCCTCCATATAGGAGAATTTTTTATCTGAATCCCTTCAGTCATAAGTTTGTGTAGAGAACCAAAGTTCAGCTTCTCATGAAAATATGTATAACAAAATGCCACTTACTATCTCAGATGCCATTAAATCATCCTTTTCTGCCTTTTTACACTAGAGCCTGTCTCTGCCTTTCAGCCTATGTCTGTCTTTCACGTCAATATATTATTAGTTATTTGCTGTTTATACAAATACAATGCAAATTGAATAGATAATGAAATTGCAAATTTTACGAAAGAAGGTCTTTCTAAAGTTAATGACATTGATGTAGAAGAGTTCAAGTCACATGCAAAGCAGTTAGATCAATTCTGATCAAGAGAAATTGGCAAGAATGATTGCACAATACGATTTAAAAATAAAATGGTTTGAATATAAAATAAACAAAAGTGCTAATTTGGAAACTGATAAGACTCTGAAATAATTCTTTGCAGAAATAACTTTCAGGTGATAATGCCGCAGAGGCAGAATGAGAAGTCGTGTTGTCACACAATTTCATTGAAATAATCTTGTCAAAACTTGACAAACAATTTAAGCAAAGAATTGAAGTACAGTTGCAATTACAACTTTCTGTTACACAGTTACACAATTACAATTTTCTGTTATAAAAATAAACACGAGGCCAGGTGCGGTGGCTCACGCCTGTAATCCCAGCACTTTGGGAGGTCACAGCGGGCGGATCACCTGAGGGCAGGAGTTCAAGACCAGCCTGGCCAACATGGTGAAACCCCATCTCTACAAAAATACAAAAATTAGCCGGGCATGATGGCAGGTACCTGTAATCCCAGCTACTCAGGAAGCCGAGGTAGGAGAATCACTTGAACCCTGGAGGCAGAGGTTGCAGTGAGCCAAGATAACACCATTGCACTTCCAGCCTTGGTGACAGAGCAAGACTCCATCTCAAATAAATAAATAAATAAACAAACAAACATGAATTTATTTATCTAGACAAAGTTCTAATAGATCCTCACTTTCACTACTAATTATACCATATTGTTTTCTACCCTAGGCGAATTCACTTAAATAAACTTTTCCTAAACATCAGCGATGTTCAGGATCTTTTATGTACAAGTTCCTATTTCCTGGCATCAGATTTTAGTATCAGACTTGATATTTCCTTCTTCCTGAGTTCACTTCTCCCCCAAATTTAAAAGTGACCCTCTTTCTGATGCATCAAATTGATCCTTTACCAATAAATCCACGTCTTTCTGATTTATTTCTCCCGAAATGTATGACATTTTAGCTTTTCCGACTTAATTTGGTGCCCCCTACAAATCACGAACTCTTGTAGGTATAACATAAGCTATATATTCTTGGAAGAAAATCAATGATATCTTTGTAAATAATATTTTTAAATCAATATCAAAAGAAGATTCTCCACCCCCACATAATAGTCACTCAAAATTTGACGAAAAACATGACGTACTAACAGAGTAAGACCTAGGCTCTCTGAACTTAGTAAACACTGTCCCCTCAAATTGTAATCATTATATCCTTAGGCCTCTGCCTTCATCCTCATGTAATTTTGATACAGAAAGAGGAAAAATCTTCTAGTTCCCTCACACAAGTCATATGTCCTATTCTCCATGCTTATTATTCTTCTCATACACCCCCTTCCTCATTCCCTTGACCCACTCGCATTCGTCATTCAAATACTCTAGGAGCCCACTTCCTACGCACAGAGAGTCACTGTGCAGCCTCTGAATCGAATGCACTTCCAGTTCTACACTTTTACCCTCTAAGCCTAGCAAAGTCCCTGGCACAAAGCAAGTAATTAAGGTCGTTATATCAGAAATCCATAACAACAACGATGAAGCAGTGTACGTCCTTTGAAATTAAAATAAGAGCCAGACCAGTTTTGTGAAAATAAATGATTTGAGAAGAAATACAAACTGTTAGTCCAAATAACACAGCTATTACTTTTCTAGCAGCAACTCATGTTAGCTCCTCCTTTCTGTGCTTCAAAATCTGTGTCTTGCATAAAATTAGTTTTGTAGATGTGTGGGGGAGATGGGAGGGGTAGAAAGGGTTATTTCCAGTAATGTTAGTTGAAACCAGATATCTTGTACAGCATTAATAGGCAGGCATACAAGAACGCAGTCGTCTAAATCCACCCAATGCATTGAAAAGACAACAACTCTCGAGTGGTAGAAGTTTAAATCAACGGTTTCTTAAATGTTAGTATCTTTGAACTATCCATGGATTAGGGGATCTGGCACAATTTCTCATGCAGTGAAATATTGGAAAGAAGCAATAAGTACTTATAAATGAAAATGCAGGTGCTATGTTGGAATAGTTATGAATACAGAATGCTCCCATTTGGAATAAAGATAACTCAAACATTGGCTAAAATGAATTTTCTCAACTATAATGACCCTCAGATAAACAGATACACTGAACCATTTGCATGACTATTTGCTAAAATTATAAAATACAATATTCTGATAAATGAATAATCATTTAAGCGTAGAAAGAACTTCCTTGAACAATTTGTGCATACAGTATTTCTAAGATAGATGTTAAGCCTTCTAGCTATTATCTCCTAATGTGTATACAATGTGTTTGACAGTTATTTTGATATGTTTGGGATGCATTCATGCCTTCAAGCTAAGCATGCACTATCCAATTTGGAGGCCTTAAATAAGCTCTCCGTATTTTTGAGAGCTAATTAAAACTTCATTATTAGTACAACAGCCGTACCACATTACTGGCTTGATAAGAAACTCAATAACTGACAGTGTCTTTATAGGTCTTTCAGCTGACACTTATAATTAAGTTGCATGGAACCCAACTGCCCTCTAGAAATTCTCCTTACGAGACAACAAAATAGTAAGCATGAAGTGCAGCGTTGATTTATGTTAAAGTACAGGCAAAGCCTGGGTTTTGTCACAGATTTTGTTTCTAACTTTCTTTTTCAACCAGAAAAAAAAGAATTCTATTTGAAACACATAGTTTTAGTAAGTTTATTTTTGGGGGGTGGTCTGTATATACTTTTTTCTTGTGATATCTGCTTTCATACAGGTGGATGACACACCTTCCCATGAAGAATTCAATTTACCAAAACAAACAAAAAAATCCAATAATTTAACTGGCTCAAAAGGGAAAGAGATAAGTACCAATATAATTAACTCTTTTTCTTTCTATTGATAAAACCATAATAGTTACTTTTTAATATAAGCTAGCATTCTCCCATCAGCCAACATTGCTTGCAGGCAATTTTCATGCTGGCGTCCTGTTGTGTATTATGAGAATGTCAATGAACTTTAATATTATGTAGAATAAAACATAATTAGGAAGGAAATCTTTGGAGAATAGCAATATGTGACGTATCAAGTTGCAAGGCAGAAGAGTTATAGCTCTGTGTTATTTGTTTGAATTTGTTATGCTCATAAAACATATTAGGAGACAAATATTCTGAGATTTGCATATTTTCTCAATGTAAAGACATTACTGTTAATGATTAAGGGTAATTTTTTTGAAATAATAAATCATATGAATTTTAACCAAAAATATGTCCATGTCACTATCTCATTGAAAATATATTTTATTGCAAATATTATAAGAGGGATGTCAAAGGTTACAAAAATTGTTAAATATAGTAACTTTTGTTATTTGTAATTTACTCTTTCTAGCCTATCATTGATGACTGAGCTCAAGTAGCTGTTTCTTTTTTTTTTTTTTAGATGGAGTCTTGCTCAGCCACCCAGGTCGGAGTGCAGTGGCACAATCTAGGCTGGCTGCAACCACCATCTCCCGGGTTCAAGCAGTTCTCCTGTTGCAGCCTCCTGAGGAGCTGGGATTATAGGCACCTGCCATCATGCCCAGCTTATTTTTGTATTTTAGTAGAGACGGGGTTTCACCATGTTAGTCAGGCTGGTCTCGAACTCCTGACCTCAGGTGACCCATCCTCCTCAGCCTCCCAAAGTGCTAGGATTACAGGCATGAGCCACCATACCTGGCTCTTATTTCTTAAGAGGAAAAAACAAATTTGGTAAGAATTAAATGCCCCTAGATGTGCCTGTTTAATATTTCTGATATTTTCAAGCATAAGTTGCTTAATTCATTACATATACATAAAATCACTCCTGAAATGCCTTGCTGGTAAATGTGGCCCATTGGGAAATGTTATAATCCGTTTCAGTACATTTCACACACAAATCTCTAAAATAAATGAGTTCATCTATTTGTAAGTTTTTAACAAGGTAATGTATAAACAGACAATGTGTAGAAATTATGCTTAGTCTTTTTTCCTTCCACTGAATAAGCAATATAGCTATTTTTGGCATTCATTTATCATAAACATTTGAGCACCTACTATAAGCTTAAAAGCTCATGTTTCATTTAAATTGTTTAGAAAGTTATAATTCTCAGGAGCATTAATATAGTAAAAGAAGAATATTTAATTGCTTATTTTTTAAAACAAATTTTTATTATGCTTGTTATTAATCATGACTCTATCGACACAAACTCAAAATACTGGTTCTTTTCAAACTCCTGGAGAAAACAGAAATTTTAAATTATGATTGTAGAACATTTAACATAGTATGCATCCTTATGTTAGTTTGAATGAGAAATGAGCACCCTCTGCTTTCCACACAGCAATTTACAAAACATATATTTGATTATAAGATAGACTCATATTTGTTTAAAACTTCGAATATATAAATGCATTCACATTGAAAGTTAGTATCCTGTCTAAATTCATTTCCATAATGCTTGCTACTAGCCAGACTAATGAAAAGAGAGAAGATCCAAATAAATATAAGAGACGACAAAGGGAATGTTACTACTGACCTCATAGAAATAAAAACAACCATCAGAAACTACTAGAATCACCTCTATGAACACAAAGTAGAAAACCTAGAAGAGATGGATACATTCCCAGACACATACAGCCTCCAAAAACTGAGCCAAGAATAAATTGATTCCCCAAACAGACCAATAATGAGCTCCAAAATTGAATCAGTAATAAATAGCCTACCAACCAAAAAAAAAAAAAAAGCCCAGGACCTGGTGGATTCACAATCAAATTCTCCCAGATGTACAAAGAAGAGCTGCTACCATTCCTACAGAAAGTGTTCCAAAATATTGAGGAGGGAGAACTCCTTCCCAACTCATTCTATGAGGCCAGCATCTTGATACCAAAACGTGGCAGAGACACACACAATAAAGAAAACTTCAGACCAATATCCTCGATGAACTATGATGCAAAGATCCTCAGCAAAATACTTGCAAACTTGTGATAAACTTAACATGAAGTGTCAACTTGATCATTGAAGGATGCAAAGTATTGTTTCTGGGTGTATCTGGGTGTTTCTCATTGTTACCAGAAGAGATTAATATTTGAGTCAGTGGACTGGGAGAGGAAGACCCACCCACAATATGGGTGGGAACCATCCAACTGGCTGACAGTGCAACTAGAAAAAGCAGGCAGAAGATATTGGAAGAAGCTGACTTGCTGAGTCTTCTGGCCTTCGCTTTTCTCCCATAATGGATGCTTCCTGCCCTTGAACATCAGACTCCAAGTTCTTTGGATTTTGGACTCTTGGACTTACACCAGTGGTTTGCAAGGAGCTGTTCGACCACAAACTGAAGCCTACACTGTTGGCTTCCCTACTTTTGAGGTTTTGGGACTTGGACTGAGTCACTACTGGCTTCCTTGCTCCCCTACTTGCAGATGGCCTATCATGGGACTTCACCTTGTGATCATGTGAGTCAATTATCCTTAATAAACTCCCTTTCAAATATACATACATCCTATTTAGTTCTATCCCTCTAGCGAATCCTGAGTAATACATAACTGAATCCAGCAGCACATCAAAAAGCTAATCTATCATGATCAAGTAGGTTTCATGCCCGGGATGCAAGGTTATTTCTACATAGACAAGTCAATACATGTGATTCATCACATAAACAGAAGTAAAGACAAAAAACAAAACACATGATTATCTCAATTACTGCAGAAAAGGCTTTCAATAAAATTTTATACCACGTCATGTTAAAAGTTCAAATAAACTAGGTATTGAAGGAACATTCCTCAAAATAATAAGAGCTATCTATGACAAAACCACAGCCAACATTATACTGAATGGGCAAAAGCTGGAAGCATTCCCCTTGAAAACCGACACAAGACAAGGATGCCCTCTCTCAATACTTGTATTCCACATAGTATTGGAAGTCCTAGCCAGAGCAATCAGGCAAGAGAAAGAAATAAAGCACATCCAAATAGGAAGAGAAGAAGTCAAACTATCTCTGTTTGCAGGTGACATGATTCTGTATCTAGAAAAGTGCATACTCTCAGCCCAAAAGCACTTCCAGCAGATACACAACTTCAGCAAAGTTGTAAGATACATAATCAACGTACAAAAAAATTAGCATTTCTATATACCAACAACAGTCAAGCAGCGAGGCAAATAAGAAGGGCAATCCCACTCACAATTGCCAAAAAAAAAGAATAAAATACTGAGGAATACAGCAAACCAGGGTGGTGAAAGATCTCTACAATGAGAATTACAAAACACTGCTCAAGGAAATCAGAGAAGACAGAAACAAATAGAAAAATCTCCCATGCTTATGGATAGGAAGAATCAGTATCATTAATATGGCTATACAGCCCAAAGCAATTTACAGATTCAATGCTATGCTGTCAAACTACCAAGATCATTATTCACAGAACCAGAAAAAAGTATTTTAAAATTCATATGGAACCAAAATGAGCCCGAATAGCCAAGGCAATCCTAAACAAAAAGAATAAGGCCAGAGGCCTCACGTTGCCCAACCTTAAACTATAGTATAAGGCTGCAGTAATCAAAACAGCATTGTACTGGTACACAGACAGGCACATAGACCAATGGAACAGAATAGAGATATCAGAAAGAAGCCCACACATCTACAACCATGTGATCTTTGACAAAGCTGACAAAAACAAACAATGGGGAAGACTCCTTCAATAAATGGTGCTGGGATAACTGGCTAGCCATATGGAGAAGATTGAAGCTGGACCCCTTCCTTACACCATACACAAAAATCAACTCAAGATGGATTAAAGACCTAAATGTAAAATCCAAAACTATAAAAACCTAAACAACAACCTAGGCAATGCCATCTTGGAGATAGAAATGGGCAAATATTTCACAACAAAGAAACTAAAAGCATTTGCAAGAGAAGAAAAAATTGACAAGTGGGATCTAATTAAACTTAAGAGCGTTTCCTCAGCAAAAGAAACTATCAACAGAGTAAGCAGACAATCTACAGAATGGGAGAAAATATTTGCAAACTATGCATCTGAAAAAGGTCTAATACCCAGTATCTATAAGAAACTTAAAATTTACGAGAGAAAAACAAACGACCCCATTAAAAGTGGGCAAAGGACATGAACAGACCTACTCCTCAAATGAAGTCATTCATGCAGCCAACAAGTATATGAAAAAAAAAAAAACTCAGTATCACTGCTTATTAGAGAATTGCAAATCAAAACCACAATGAGACACCATCTCACACCAATCAGAATGGCTATTATGAAAAATTTTAAAAATAACAGATGCTGATGAGGTTGTGAAGAAAAGGAAACACTTATACACTGTTGTTGGGTGTAAACTAGTTCAACCATTGTGGAAAGCAGCATGATAATTCCTCAAAGATCTAAAAAACAGAGCTACCATTCGTCCCAGCAATCCCATTACCAAGAATATACCCAGAGGTATACAAATCATTCTACCATAAAGACACATGCACATGACATTGATTGCAGCATTATCATGATAGCAAAGATATGAAATCAACCTAAATTCCCATTGGTGACAAATTGGATCAAGAAAATGTGCTAAATACACATCATGAACTACTATGCAGCCATTGAAAAAGAACAAGATCATGTCTTTTGCAGGAACATGGATGGAAGTCATCATCCTTAGGAAACTAACACTAGAACAGAAAACCAAATACCACATGTTCCTACTTAGAAGTGGGAACTAAATGATAAGAACTTATGAACACAAGGAAGGAAACAACAGACACTGGGGTCTTCTCGAGGGCAGAAGGTTGGAGGAGGGAGAAGAACAGAAAAAATAACTATTGGGCACTGGGCTTACGAAATAAAATATTTACAGCAAACCCCTGTGACACATGTTTACCTATGTAACAAACCTTCACATGTACCCCCCAAACCTAAAGTAAAAGATTAAAAAAGAGATTTCCATATATCCTTCTAGGTTTTCATATGCATCTACATATAAGAATAATTTCTGTTTATAAAATGATATGTAATACATATGATATTACAATGTTTTAGAAAAAAAGACTATCAAAGTTACATTTCTACCATGGTATATTATACATCTATCTTGTTTATTTTTATCAGGTATGTTGTTTTCCATCATGTGAGTATACTGTAATTCATTTCAGAAATATTTTATTGATAGACAAATGTTTCCAACTCTGCTCTATTACAAATAATATTCCCGAACATTCAAGACACATTTAAGAAAGTACATGGCTTTCTTCAAATTAAATTGTCAAAAGCTAAATTTGACATAGTGAAACATGGTGAAAAAAAGGATTTCAGCTCCCACTTGCCCTGCCAACCAAATGTGTTATGCAGGTACAAACATATGTGAAGTCATGGACATACCTTTCCACCATGAATCAGAAATAAAGCATAACTTTTTATTTTTAACCATGAGAAAACAGTGGGAATGTTAATATTATTGCTAATTGTTTTCTTTTTTGGCACATCATACTTAGTGTCAGTGGTTAAATTAGTAATATGTAGGAGTTAAAGACCATACTTTCTCAAATATCAAATCTTCTAAACTTTATCATGCACTGAAATGTAAAAAATAATGTAAATAAAAATTATTTTGGAAAACAATGCGAGAAATATTTTACTATAAAGGCTTATGTAGAATTACCTTATTAAAGGTTTAGAATTTTCATTTCCTATTTATAATATTTCTTTTATCTTGGACTTTCCATGCATGTCTCTATGTACTTGAGATACATCAACCTGAAGCCTCCTAAGCCTGGATCCCAATGTTTCAGAAAGTAAAACAGGCAGATGAGAAACTGTCAGGGGGAAAACATTGGAATGATACAGCAAATAGCACTAAATTCAGTAGGTAAAACATTTTGTTATTATGTTTGGATAGCACCTCAGAATAATAACAGAAATTGGTGGAACTTCTGAGAATAATATATGTGATAAGAAATATAATAATAATAATAATGTGTTCATTTAGATCTTCTGAGAAGCAGACGCAAAGGCAATAGTATTATTAGTGCAAGGATTACTTTTCAAGGAAAATGGGTCATTGTGTTTCTGGATACAAGGCTTTTACTGTATTTATGTATTGTGAATGAATTTTCCCAGCATGTGGTTTGATTTTCATTGTCTTAGTGTGTCATTTGAAGAAGAGAAGATTTTGATTTCTCTGTATTATGCTTTTATCATTTTTATAGCTAATACCTTTTTGTCCTAATAAATTGCTGATTATCCCAAGGCTGAATATTTTCTCCTTTATATTCTTCTGGAGGTTTGAAACTAGTGGTGCCTACATTTAGGTACGTGATGCATTTTTGTGTAGAACGTGAAGTAGCAGTCACAGTTCATTTTCTCCATATGGATATCATTTTCTATTACCATTACGAATATCATGGTAATGGTACACAAACAGGCACATAGACCAATGGAACAGAATAGAGATATCAGAAATAAGCCCACACATTTACGACCATTTGTTGAAAGACTATTCTGTTCTTCATTTAATTATATTGGTGGCTTTATTAACATTTAATTTTCCATATGTATGTGAGTCTATTTGTGGACTCTCGTTTTGGACTCTTCATCTATATATTTATGTTTACAGCTAAACAAGACTATCTTTATTATTATAAGCATAGAGTAATTTTTGAAATTCTTATATTTCCTTCAATTTTTTTCAAGCCCAGTTTGGATTATTTTAGGCCTTTTGCAGTACAAGTAAATGTTGAATCACCTTGTAAATTTAAAAACCTACTTAATTTGAAGATAGTGAACTAATTAATATATTTTACAATTAATAGGCATTGTGTATCTCTCCATTTTGTTAGCTATTAATTTCTTACAGAATATTTTAAATTACAGTACAGAATGTCAACATAATTTTTATTAATAATTAACTGTTAGTATTTTAAGTCCTTGGTTCTATTTTAAATGATATTCCTTTTATAAATTACATTTTCCAAATATTTGATGCTAGCATATAGAATTTTTTGTATTAATCTTATAACCTGTTGCCTTGCTAAATTTACACTTTTTTTTTAGATAGGTTCTCACTCTGTCACTCAGACTGGAGCGCGGTGGTAAGACCATACCTCACTGCAACCTCGAACTCCTGGGATCAAATGATCTTCCTACCTCAGCCTCTTGAGCTAGGACCACAGGAGCCTGCCACCCTGCAGGTTTTGTTTTGTTTTGTTTGATATGGTTTGGTAGAGGAAAGGTCTTATTAGGTTGCCCAGGCTGGTCTCAAATGATCTTCCCACTTCACCCTCCCAAAGCACTGAGATTACAGGCTTGAGTCACCGTGCCCAGTCTGACTACTTCTAATAGTTTTGTTTTTAAGATTGATTAGGATTTCCTAAATATACTATTACATCATCTATGAACACAGACAGGCCTACTTCTTCTATTCCAATCTTTATGCTTCTGTTTATTCTTTTCTTACTGCATTGGCTAGAATCTCCAATGTAATATTAAATAAAATGTAAAACATATCTTTTCTCATTCAAAATCAAGAAGAAAATATTCTATTGTTTAACATTAAGTGCTGTATTCATCAGCTATGGGTTTTTATAGTTGCCCATTATGAATTTGAGGTAGTTGCCTTCCAGTTCATTTTTGTTAAGAACACTTTGTCATTTTATGAATGTCAGATTTAGTCAAATGATTTTTTTACATCTGTTGAGATAATCATGATGATTTGCATCACTGATTTTTAAAAATATTGAACCAGCCTTACTTTCCTGGGATAAATACCACTTATTCATAAGGTATTGTCTTTATATAAAATTATTGGATTTACTTTTCTAATTAATTTTGTGTCTATATTCATTATAAATATAGATCTGTAATTGTATTCTTTTGTAATTTTTATGTCTTGGTAAATATGCTAAGGCCCTACATTATTAAAGAGAAGTATAAAGACACTGAATTATATTATACATTTAGAAAGGTACATATTTTAAAATGTCAAATAATGACCACCAAAAAATGTTACTTAGAGCATTTTAATTCTAAAAATAAAACTGAAGAAGAAAACAACTATACCTTTAACAACAACCTCTATCAACAGCAAAGAGAGCAGAAAAGGAGGAAGAAAAACATATTGAAAAGCACTTGATAAATATTGCTGAGCATTTAGACATTTTGCTTAAGGTAGATTTATTCCTTGTATTAATGTTTTCAATATATAATAGCAACTAACATTTTTGTCCATAATTCTATTTCAAGGACATGCTAGCAGGTATTTTATCTTCAATCTTCAGAAATCTTAAATAGCCTAGCTTCTATTTGGGAAATAGTACGAGCTCAGAAAACCTTCTTTGATTCTTTCAAGGTTAAATACTTGGTTGGTAAATGTCTAGTAATGGAAGGGGAAGCAAATAGCATATTCACTAATTAGGATTATAAGTATTATATATTTTCATTCAAGTCTTCTAATTTTTCTCTTAATTACCCATCAGTGACTTTTATTGAAGCACATTCTGTATGTAATTAGTTATTTTGAATCGAGGCTATTCTCATTTTACAAGTTAAATGTGGAAATACCTTGTGGACATTTGACTAATGTTATAATTAAAGCATAGAGTCATATGAAAGGCATCCCTCTTATCTTGGATAATTATCAGCTATTGATAACTCTTCATCTCAATTGAATACAGTTCTTGGTAGTATGATCATGTGGAAGCAGATAAGACTTATAAACAAACAATTAGCTGATACTATCATAAAGCTCCTTTTTTAAATTTTATTTTCTTATGCTATTTATTTCTTTGAGAAAACATTAAACTTTTCAGTACAGTCACAAATGCCTACTATTGGGAGATATGCTTAAAGACTTAAATATGAAGAATTTTTGGTCACTTCTTTAAATCTAGGTACACTCTTCATTCTATACTTTGACATAATTACTGATCTAAAGGAGTGTTTAAGTTATCAAATCATTATTTTTCAAAACCCACATTAGATAGGTCCCAAATTAATAAGATCACTCATTATTTTTGTATCTGAGGTCACTGTAAGAACATATAAATCCAACACAACAGCTATTAAGTGAAAATCTATACGCATGAAGGTTGACTCAAGCACAAATGTGACTATAACACTGGTTTATTACTGAATCTGTTCAAAACACTTTTAATAACTGGGGGAACCAGAATGACCACATTACACCCTGGAGCGTCTGCTATAACATTGTACCACAAAGAACCATGCCAACGGGGCCGTGTTTATGTGCCTGGCTGCATACAAGTTCAAAAATATGAGTGTATACGTATCTTTCACAGAATTTTGAATTCCTAGCCAAGTTAAGTTTAAGAAAACTCGGGTAAAAAATGAAAACAGCATCTGATTAAAAGCATCTGCTCTAACCTTTGAGAGTTCTCTGTGATATCTTTGATAGACAGCCAAGTAACATTATGCCTTTCCCACAGGGTACACATTCAAATACTATGAATAAAGATTAGTTCTCATTCAGAAGGAAGCTGAATATTTTGCATTGAGTGTCACTAGTTTCGTGTGTGTGAGTGCGCGCGCGCGCCCAGATGTCATAGGACATTTGAGTCTTTTCCTTTTTCTTTTTTTTTTTTTTTTTTT
>NW_016828021.1:1109183-1113147 GCF_001698545.2 Rhinopithecus bieti
TTAAAGAGAAGTATAAAGACACTGAATTATATTATACATTTAGAAAGGTACATATTTTAAAATGTCAAATAATGACCACCAAAAAATGTTACTTAGAGCATTTTAATTCTAAAAATAAAACTGAAGAAGAAAACAACTATACCTTTAACAACAACCTCTATCAACAGCAAAGAGAGCAGAAAAGGAGGAAGAAAACATATTGAAAAGCACTTGATAAATATTGCTGAGCATTTAGACATTTTGCTTAAGGTAGATTTATTCCTTGTATTAATGTTTTCAATATATAATAGCAACTAACATTTTGTCCATAATTCTATTTCAAGGACATGCTAGCAGGTATTTTATCTTCAATCTTCAGAAATCTTAAATAGCCTAGCTTCTATTTGGGAAATAGTACGAGCTCAGAAAACCTTCTTTGATTCTTTCAAGGTTAAATACTTGGTTGGTAAATGTCTAGTAATGGAAGGGGAAGCAAATAGCATATTCACTAATTAGGATTATAAGTATTATATATTTTCATTCAAGTCTTCTAATTTTCTCTTAATTACCCATCAGTGACTTTTATTGAAGCACATTCTGTATGTAATTAGTTATTTTGAATCGAGGCTATTCTCATTTTACAAGTTAAATGTGGAAATACCTTGTGGACATTTGACTAATGTTATAATTAAAGCATAGAGTCATATGAAAGGCATCCCTCTTATCTTGGATAATTATCAGCTATTGATAACTCTTCATCTCAATTGAATACAGTTCTTGGTAGTATGATCATGTGGAAGCAGATAAGACTTATAAACAAACAATTAGCTGATACTATCATAAAGCTCCTTTTTTAAATTTTATTTTCTTATGCTATTTATTTCTTTGAGAAAACATTAAACTTTTCAGTACAGTCACAAATGCCTACTATTGGGAGATATGCTTAAAGACTTAAATATGAAGAATTTTGGTCACTTCTTTAAATCTAGGTACACTCTTCATTCTATACTTTGACATAATTACTGATCTAAAGGAGTGTTTAAGTTATCAAATCATTATTTTCAAAACCCACATTAGATAGGTCCCAAATTAATAAGATCACTCATTATTTTGTATCTGAGGTCACTGTAAGAACATATAAATCCAACACAACAGCTATTAAGTGAAAATCTATACGCATGAAGGTTGACTCAAGCACAAATGTGACTATAACACTGGTTTATTACTGAATCTGTTCAAAACACTTTTAATAACTGGGGAACCAGAATGACCACATTACACCCTGGAGCGTCTGCTATAACATTGTACCACAAAGAACCATGCCAACGGGGCCGTGTTTATGTGCCTGGCTGCATACAAGTTCAAAATATGAGTGTATACGTATCTTTCACAGAATTTTGAATTCCTAGCCAAGTTAAGTTTAAGAAAACTCGGGTAAAAAATGAAAACAGCATCTGATTAAAAGCATCTGCTCTAACCTTTGAGAGTTCTCTGTGATATCTTTGATAGACAGCCAAGTAACATTATGCCTTTCCCACAGGGTACACATTCAAATACTATGAATAAAGATTAGTTCTCATTCAGAAGGAAGCTGAATATTTTGCATTGAGTGTCACTAGTTTCGTGTGTGTGAGTGCGCGCGCGCGCCCAGATGTCATAGGACATTTGAGTCTTTTCCTTTTCTTTTTTTTTTTTAACAAGGAAGTATAAGAAGTGATTTATCACTATTTATTCAGGAAATAGCACGTTACCAATCAAAAATTTCCAAAACTATACTTTTTTCATTTTTGTCATCATTAAGAAAGGTCCAAATGCCACAGCTTTTTTTTATGTTACAAAATTGAACACATTTGGAATGCAACATGAGATTTAAGTAAAGAATTAATTCAATATATCAAATGCTAAATACTGTAACTCTCAAAATATAGAATTAATTAAAATAGAATAAATGATTCTAATCAGAATGAATAAAGAACTGGCAGGTGGAAAAAGTCCTGCCTTCTAAAGTCTTAACACTGCCATTGCCTGTGCCCGCATCTATCATTTTCCCTTCATTTTCCCCAATCCACCAACTGGTAAAATGGGCATGTTAGCCTTTATGCACAAGAGGATGCACCACAGGATTAATAATTAAAAGGTTGGCCAGTGCTTTTTAATTACAGTGGTTACACAATTGCCAATCAATAATAATCCCTCCATTCCAAATCCAATGCCCAGAGGTTAATTGAGTTGCCAAGGTCTCAAGCATTATCAGTATACATCTCTGTTCAGATTGCTAAATACAATATCTTTTAAATATTTATGAGGCACTGTGGCTCCAAAATCCACCAAATTACATAGAATTATTTTTTCTTTAGCCATTTCATGTAGGCAGATGGAGCAATGTAACACAACCCTGACAAGGCTGATGAAGAAAATCAGGCCTGTAGGATATTGAGGAGTTTATGTTTGTAGAACTATCTCACTGAATGTTGATTTTTTATAATCATAGTTTTTAAATTAAGAGGGGAATTTTATAGTTATCCCATGCTTAGAGATAGATTCACAATCTCCAAGTGTCAGCAATGTAGGCTTAAGTAGAATAATATGAACAGCAATTATGATGCGTTAGTACAATAATTTATTCTTCACTAAAAGTTTTCTATCAATTTTATTAAATAAGACAACTGTACGAAATTGTTGAGCACCTAAGAATCAGTTCATTGTAACTGTAAATTTTTAAAAATTTTAAAATATGTTCAAGAAAACGAAAGGGTAAGGAAAAACACTCGCGCCTATAGTCCCAGCACTTTGGGAGGCTGAGGCAGGCAGATCTCCTGAGGTCAGGAGCTCAAGACCAGCCTGGACAACATGGCGAAACCCCATCTCTACTAAAAATACAAAAATTAGCTGGGTGTGATAGCATGAGCCTGTAATCTCAGCCACTCAGGAGGCTGAGGCAGGAGAATCGCTTGAACCCGGGAGGCAGAGGTTGTAGTAAGACGAAATCACGCCACTGCACTCCAGCCTGGGCAGTAGGATGAGGCTCTGTCTCAAAAAACAAAAAACAAAACAAACAAACAAACAAAAAAGAAAATAAATTAAAACAGAAATCCATATAATATGAAAAGAGGCAAACAACAGGAAAAAAATTGTAGCCTATAATTTTGCCATTTGTGTTCTATCAATGATAAATATAAGAGCTGGCATTCAATAGGAAGAAGAGGTACAAAAGCAGACAAATAGACATCATGGTTATTAACCTTCTTATATCCAGATGAGTTTTTTATTTTTCTAGGGCTCATTCTATCCTTGAGACCCCGATATACATATTTCAACAGCTTGGACCCATAAAACCAGAATGACAATAGTGCATTATTTTTTTTCTGTTCCAAGACATTTTTTTCAGTCATTTGATAAATACTTTAAATGAATGTAGATGCTTTATTTAGGTTAAGACAATACATTTTAAACTAAGATAGTTGATTAACATACATTAATTTTTAAACTGATTTTTTCAAAATAGAGTATCCTCTTTTCAATCTTTATAGGGATAAATAGACCAATATGATCCGTTTTACTTTCAGATAAATATGTCCCTGTCTAGTTTGTGTACTTATTGAACTACAATGGCTGTTCTAGAACTTTCATAAAACCAAATGGTATTTGGCACACTGCCTGCCACAGAGCAGGATCTCTGTAAATGGAAATGCCTTTGTCTTTCTCTTGGCTCCAGTCCACCCACCCTGCCACCTTCAGAGACTTTGCATTCATTGCTTCTCTCACCGACAGACATGTTCCACTTTTGCCTGGCCTATAAAAGATAAAAAAGAAAGCAACCTCCCTGGTCTGCAAGCTTCTTGTCTACCACTGCCTTAGTTCTCTCCCTCTTTCTTACCACCCTCAACATTTTTAAAAAACATACTGTATAATCATACCTTTATATTCCAGCTAGCTCTAATCCCCATGAGGGTGGTGGAATGTATATATCTATATATATATATAT